>NC_090985.1:65205538-65508569 GCF_041146395.1 Eulemur rufifrons | reverse complement strand
AGGGTACCCAGGATTCACTTGTTTAATGTTGGAAGAGATTGTAGAGTCAAAAGCCCCCAGGCAAACTGAGCTGGGCTGGTTGCCCTTGGGGAAAACAGGAATTTAGCTGAATGCCTGATGCCATTTTGATGCCAACTAACAGAACTTCTTGATACTAATGAGACCCCACCATTTCAGAGCAGTTACATTAATTGGCATTAATCAAAAACTCTTCTGGAAAGTTCACCCATTCTTCTAGGGTGTCAGTCAGAGACTGCTGTGTTTGAGGGCCCTTCTGACAACTAGCAAATGCATTGCTTCCAGAGTCCTGAGCCCTCTTGGAAGTTTAGCAAATTCCTGCTCACCTTTGCGCCACCCAGCCAATCTTTCAATGGTACATGGAACATCTGGTATTCCTATTTTCTATATTAGCAATGGAAGCATGGAACCCAAAACATTGTTTTTTATGCTATGAGTGCCTTGGAAATTTTCATGGTGGAGATGTCCAGATGCTACCAGTTCTTTCAACCATTCCAACTGAGCTACCTGATCCACTCAGGCAAAAGGGAGGAATTCTTCATCCCAGACAAAGTTTCGTGTTGCCGGCTGCCTTGCCAGTGTGCTAGTCCCAATGGTTATTGGAAACCAAACACAATGGGCCAATTTCACAGATCATTATCTAAGAACTAGTGGAACCTCAAGAATTCAGTTGCGGGTAAGGATACAAACCTTGTATATGTATCTAAATTTGACAAAGTTATTGACATTGGGAGTTGTTGAGCTTTGCTCAGAATTACCTGGAAGGAAATAAGAGCTGGCCTTTGCTATATAACATTACTTATGGTAGTAATTAGAGTAGCTTTACTATTTGCTTAGGAATTTTCCAAAGCCTGTTTGAAGGTAGGAACATGATTTTGCAGGGTGCCTGCCAGCTCTATGATTTTATGAGTCTACAATCAGGCAGAATAACATGCATAAATAGCCTCCCTAGAAGATGGCCAATCATTCCAGTTTGGCTAGACCAGTGTAAAGAGCTCCTTTTCCTGTTGGTTTTCCCCACATAGTTTGGACTAAGACAAGCACAGCCATGGCAGCTATGCAGATGAAGTCTGACTGCAAGGTAAGAAGTCAGTGGGCTCTATGTAGCTGAACCTTAAAGAACAGTGCTATTCAGTTCAAATTCTGGGAGGTGTGAGGGTTCCTGTTTCACTGTGGCTGGTTTGCCCATATCCAGCCATGGCAGGAGAACCTTCAGCCAAGTTCAAAACCCACTCAGCCCCCATGGGATTTGAGTTTAGCTCTTTTAAAACAACATTTTGATGAGTTGTGTGTAAATGAATCAGAAACATATGGATTCAATTTCCCTTGAAGTGTACGTGGGTTTAAAAATTAAGGGGGAAAAAATGTGTGGAGCTTGGGCATGTACCAAAGGCAAAATATTTTAAAAAATAATGTGAGATGCTTAGCAGAACAGAAAGCACGCCTTCCTTCTTGAAGTGGAGCAATTGCAGCCGGCTAAGAGGGGAGCCCTGCGACTCTGCAGTTAACAAATACGCATGGGCCTGGCCCTCCAAGGCTTGCTGCTGTCCCGCCGGCACCTCTCTGCCACGTCCTGGGACCTCGTGGACAACCCCTAGCAAATGAAAAGCAGACATCATCCACCAGGGAGGCCAAATCATATCTGGGCTGAAAATTAAATCTCCAGGCAAATGGAACAGATTTTCAAACAAGGTACTTGCACTCTCTCTTTAAGTTAATTTAATTCTACATGGAGGACAGTCTGCAGACTGACATATTAGCTGAAGCTGAGAAATCTAAATCATGGATTCCATCTTCTGAACCCTGAGGGTCCTCAGGGCCAGAAGCCGTGAGCATCACTGAAGGAGATTGTTCTGGACGGAAATTTTGCCAGACAAGAGCCCAGGCTTTCAAACTCCTTCATTTGTGAAACATATACTGAGTACCTACTGTATACCAGGCACTGTTCTCAGAACCAGAAATATAAAAACACACGAGAAACTGTTGCTACCTTCAAGCAGCTTCCAGTTTCTAATAGAAGGGCATAGATGTATACAGAAATGACTGCAGCTGAATGGTCTGGTTACTAAGACAGAAGGCTGTACAGTCTACAGTGAGCATAACAAAGGAGGGGGATCTCAACTCTGCCTTGGAAGGGGAGGGACAGGGAAGGAAGTTATTTTAATCATCTTCTATTCACCCTGTTGGTGAGGGAGAGATTTGCCCTGAGGTTAAAAAGATGGTTGATACACAGAGCACCTGGCACTGTCTGGACAGGTGAGATTGACAGCAGTTTGTTAGTCAAATACACTCACAGCCCAGGGGAGGACACTGCTTGCCGTGCAGGGTCACACAGGGCTTGCACTCGAAGTGAACCACCTGGAACTATGAGGGGCCTTGTAGTACCAAGAGGGCGAGGTTCCCCCTGGTTCACGCAGGAGGATGTGATTGGTTTGTTTGGATAATTCTGGGACCAGCAGGGAATCGAAACCTACGACTCAAGGAGAAGCAGAAACTTCACTTGATTTCCTTGATAAGGTGTGCTCTTTGGCTAGAGGACCTTACCTGCAGGAACCGAGGGGGACAGGGACGTGGGGTTAGACCATTTGATGCCAGCCCAGTCTCACCAGATGTCAAGGCAGCACATAATACTGGACATTAATTGTAGGGCTTAGACCACACTGATACTTGAGACAAACTTTGAGAAATAAGTGAGTAAGCTTTCACTATATGGCTGAGCAAGGACGTGTTGGCCAAACAGAAGAATAAGACGAACAAGAGCAAGAGCCCAAAGGCATAAAGCAGCCTGGAAAATTAGTAAAATATTTTGAAAAAAAAAATTAACAATTTCTTTTCACAGATTCTTAAAAAAAGAAGCCACAATCTGTCTTTAAAATATTTAAACATAGAAGAGGAGACATTAATGTAATGTAATCTATATTTCTATCCAATAGAAATATAATGTGAGCCAGAAATGTGAGCCACTTATGTCATTTTAAGCTTTCTAGTAGCCACATTAAACAAAAAAGTAAAAAGAAATAGGTGAAATTAATTTTAATGATATACTTTATTTAACCCAATATAGCCAAATTATTACTATTTCAATATGTAACAACAATATAAAAATATTAACAAGGTATTTATGTTCTTTTTTTCATACCAACCCTTTGAAATCCAATATATATACCTAGATTTGGACTAGCCAAAGTGCCCAATGCTCACATTTAGCTGATGGCTACCACATTGGACAATGCAGATTTAGAGCATCTTGAATTGACTTAAATTTGGAACAAAATGCTATAAAGTTTTTTCATATGTAACTCAGCTGTTAAAATAGCAAGCTCTCACAGTGCAGGTAAATTTTTAGATGATAGGTGGAAAATACCTGACATTCGTATTGTTACTACCATCAAACTTTTTACTATAACAATGACAGATATTACTCATAGATCCCAACACACTTTCCTGCTAAGTCTGCAGGCAGCTACTCTCCAAGGATTGCAGCTGGCATATGAGCACAAACACTGTCCCTTTCCTAGATGTATACACACTGCTGTAAGACGACAACGGATAAACGAATCTTAAGTCTCCATTCCAGACCACGCTATAAACATCGGATCTACGGACACTAGAAATATAATGCAAAGAGAAGCTATTGACAGTAGGTAAAAAAACAAAACAAAACAAACAAAAAAACAAAACCTCTTCAATCAACATCATTTATTAGGTCTTCTAGATGACAATTGTAATTTGGCCAGCTGACCAAATGACTACACATTATATACCCAGAGTTAAACTCCACCATTGCACAGACCTTATTTGTTTTTGAGCTTCTGCAGAGAAATACCCCAATAGTTTTCCACACATATTTAGTTTTCCAAGCATATTTATACTGAGTTCTCCGGTATAAAGTAAATTTCTCCAGTATAAAGTAAATACTGTTGCAATAAATAAACCATGTAGCAAATCCCTGAGACAGCAATCCAATGATTCACATAGACACACATACACACACACAGAGTTGCTGTACTTAAAATATATACATTTGGTAGACCTCTGTTACTCAAAAAATGTTAATAACATCCCACCTAATTCAACATAGTTTTGCCAAGTCTGAATTCTTCGGTTAAGAAATCTGTTTTATTTTGACCTTCTTTTGAAAAAATATCCCTATGGGTTCCCCCACCTCAGGTAAAAGTATTTTCTTTTCTAGCTGAACCCAGATTTTTCTGTCATCTTGAAAATACCAGTGCCTAAGAATTCACATTTCATACCATGTATTTGCTAGATGACATGGGAAATAATTTCATTTTTGACACAGAGTGATAAGAAAAAAACCTAGAAAAGGAGATGGGAAGATTCAGAGACTTTGTTTTTACATTATTCTTAGTGTTTTAAAATACAAAAATGTAAGACCAGTTCTTACATATGTGCATTATGATCTAATAAGAAAAATATTATGCCTAAAATGTATAGAATTCAAAGTACAGGAAGGAGGCTGTAGTATAGTCTAGCAAAGTCAGGATGTGCACTGATAAAGACAGTTTATAGGATTGTTAAAATATTTGCAAGGCAATTCTAGAAAGCTTTCCTACAGGTTAACTAGTAAAATCCTCCGTAGAACACCGTATGGGCCAAAGAAACTCCATTCTCCATTAATACACATTTGAACAGCTTTTTTTCTGGTCATATAAAAGGTCCCTTGCTTGATTAATTATTTTCCTGTGGAATGTGAGCATTTCAGTCTGAAAATTCCCCCAACCCATCACTTAAAATTTTATTTTTGACATATGTTAGGCAAATAGAAAAAAATTAAAAAGTAATGAGGAGGGGGCCCAACTGCTTTGAGAAGTTTCCACATATGCACTAATTAGTGATTCCATCTGAAACTATTCCCAGAAAGCGGGATGGGTAAGGCAGACTGGGATAAATAATGCAAAGACCCTGTGGCAGTGTCACAGACACCATCATCAAGGCTGCTTGTGAGTTCAGAAAGTCTCCAAGTGCTCTGGCTGAGAATAAAAGCATCAATGAAGTAAAACTGCTCTAACAACCTCAGGGTTATCACACACACGCGCACACACACACACACACATACACACACAAACGTAGCCCACTTTATTCTTTCAACCTTTTGGTTCAGGCTAAGCAACTCTTTCAGGGTTTATGTCATGCCCACCCCCCATTTTCAGGTCTGTTTTGATATAAAGTGAAATAGAATTTCTCACATCCAGTTTGTAGTGCTGTTAAAATGTGCAGTCTTCATTCAAACACTGGTCCAGTTACATAAGCACATGGAGATGATTAGCTGTGAAATAAGGCATTAGTCCACAGCCTCAACCACCAAATGAAATACTCTCTGATTACAGGGACCGCAACCTCTGTCCCTTTTGTGAAATGACAAGCCTGCTGGTTTAGTCTTCTGATACAATGCCCAACTGTGTTTTTTTAAGTACAATTGAGTTTCATCAACCAGACCCGAAGTACTGCTTGCTGGTTGAAATGCATTCTGTAAAGTCAGTGGAAAAATAACGCTAGTAGCTCCATAAATGAGGGGTAAATAGCACTATTATGGTAATTTCTGGTTTTAATGCTTTCAGCTAACACAAGAAGACTATGATTTGGAAGTTGCAATGGAGATATTAGAAGAAACACCTAGATACTTCACTAGAAGTGCTGCAGAAATGACAGCATAAATTGTGCAATTTCACAACCCTCCAGCACCCCCCCCAAAAAAAAAAAAAATCCCACAAGCATTTAATGGCCTTATGAGTATGTGTGTGACATGTGTATTTTATTAGAGGCGTTTCTAAGTTTCCCTCATCCAAGCTGTTAAGACTGTGCAAGACTAAGTCAAACCACTCCTCCTTCTAACCCTGCCCCTCCGCGCTCTGGGATCCAAATTGTTCAGGGCAAAGGGGACACTTGAGCACTCCCGGTGTGTCCATATTCACGGGACAGCAGACCCTTTGTACTCTGCAAGACCAAAGTGGGCTCCCCACCTATGTCAGTGACCCATTTACCGGACTGATTTTACTGCTTTGTCCAACTTATTGGGCATGAAAACAAAGTATGCTCTGCAGAAGTAAACAAAGGGTCTGGAAACAGTTTGAAGCCTGCCTGCTAATGAAGGCCCTTGGTCTCTTCTTCCTTGAAAATCAAGGCTTCCTACAAAAAGAATAAACTGCCCTCCACAGCAGAGAGTCAAGTAACCAGGTATTTACATTTAGACAAGATAGAGTCTCATCTGGCAGCCTAGAAGAATGAGCAGCTGTCAAGAATCAAATAAAGGCTTTCAAAAATCTTTCTCAAGAGCCAAGGATGCCATTTGAAGAGCAAAGTAGTGAGCAATTTCCACTAACATCACAGGAATTTTGAAAACTAATTCTGTTTGAAAGACACAACCTGCTCATACCTATCAAAAAGTCTACAGTCCAAGCCTTTAAAATAATGTTATAAATTTTAACATACTAGATTTTTCACTCCTTCATATAAGTTTTTTTTTCTTTAATGGAATAAAAGATTTAGTGTACTGATTTTTCACTATAAAAGAAATGTTTAACATTTAGAAAAAAAGAGGTTTTTCTCTTTATACATATATTCAGGTATATGTTCTTTTACCAGGTTTGATTAAAATGTCAGAATTAATTGCTATCTTATTTCTAAATCTTCTTATAAAAGAAATTTTTATCCCTATCATACATGAAGTTTCACTGATTTTCATTAATTTTAATGCACAAGGGGTTTCAGTTGCAGTGTGCCCCAGAATTTAGGTGTTTCTGGAAATGTCTCGAGGATCATGGGGACAGAGTGTATGGAATCAAGAGCTTGCTTGAATGACACTAGAAATGGGAATGCGTGGGTGGCAATTGTGAATACAGCAAGACTGCCTCAGCCTTCTTGGCCCCCTGCCTAGGTCCTGAGAAAAGGAATATGCAAAAAAAAAAAAAAAAGTCAAATGAATAAATAAGTAGATAGATAAATGCATCCATCCATCCATAGATGCAGTGTTCAAGCACTCAGCAAATATTTACTGAGTTCCTGGCACTGAGAATACAGAGAATACAGATGTTAGTTACAGCAATGAAGGACGGAGAAATTTTTGCCCACCTGGAGTATATAATCTTGGGGGAGATAGAACCTATATACGTAAAATATTATATATACATATATATTACATATATATGTATTAATATGTATGGTGATAAGTGCTAACGAAAAAAAGTAAGTCAAGGAATGGAATATGAGACTAAGGGGGTGTGGTACATTGAACACAGGCTTGCCAGGGCACTTCTGCCTGAGAAGATGACACTTGGGTACAAGGCTGAAGGAAATGAGGGATATTGGAGGGAAGAGCTTTCCAGGCAGAAGGAACAGCAAGTGCAAAGGCCCTGAGTCAGGATCCTGTCTGGTGCGTTCAAGCCAGTACGGTGAGCAGGTGGAGTGGAGGAGGAGATGAGATCAGAGTGGGATGGGAGGGCGGCCCAATCAGCACCTGCGAGGCCAATTGCCCCCACCTGCTTCCACATGAGAGGAAGCCATTAGGAAGCTTGAAAACAAGACTGACGTGACCTCACTAATGACTTAATAGGATCAACTGGCAGTTGTGCTGGGAATAACCCCAGGAGGACAGGGTGAGCCGCAGAGATGTGTATTAATAGGTTCCTGCTGCATCCAGGTATGAAATCACGGTAGCTTAGACAGCAGGCCGGGACTAGGCTGAAGTGAGAGAGGTACCTAGAGCATGAATTTACTCTAAGGAGGCACTCAGTGTCAAGGTTGTTCACTTGCTGTGTCAGCAGGATCTTCACTTGCACAACTCTGAGGGTGGAACTACGTGACCTAGCACGCCTCCCACCCCCCCCCCACCCCCGCCATCCTGGGCCCGTTGGGCAGGGTGGGGACGCTAGAATACAGAAGGCGGGGCTGACAGGATTTGCCGATGGTGTGGAGTATGAAGGAAAAAAAGAGTCCAAGATGACCCCCAGTGTTTTGACCAGAGAAACTGGTAGAAAGAGATGGCCGTTTTCTGACAGGAGTTCCTATAAAAGAAACAAGTTTGGAGGAGGAATACTAGAGCTCAATTTGGGACATGTGACATTTGAGATGTTTATGAAACATCTATGTGACGATACATGAGTCTGGGATTCAGGTGCTGGCGATGTATAAGAGTAAACTACAAGGACAGTTACCTGGCCTTCCTGGAGCTCACAATCCAGTGTGGATATGGACAAATAGGCAGGGAATACACTGCAATATGACACTTGCCATGAAATGATAATCTGAGAATGCTGTAACAGTTTGTAAGAGAAATATCCAACCTGGGTTTGAGGGCCTTGTAAATAGTGAGCATTTAATAAATACTTGTTGAATGTATCACTGCTATATATTTATATTTATATATTTACTTACTAATTTTACTCTGTTTTATTATAAATTTCTTTTTCCAGGACCCAAGCAAGAAACCAAAAAAAACAAAACAAACAAAAAAAAAAAACTGAGGTAGAGAAAAATATAAAAGAAGAAATATTTAAGTTGAGACTTTAAGGAAGAGCAAGAGTTAGCTAGAACCAAGCAGGTTCATGGGAGGTGGGACAGAAAAAATATTTAGAGGCAAAAGATAATATCTGAGAAGGCTTAGGGAGATTACTGCTGGCGTTAGAACCATTGGCAAATGATGCACATTCAAAATCAGACATCATTTTCTTCCCAAAGAAGAGTATTATAACGTCAGTCCTGGGCACTGGCAGCTTTTGTGAGGAGAGTGCAACAGTGGTGCCCTGGTGTGTGTCCCTGGCATCACTGTGGCCTGGACATTGGCAGCGATGGAAGACAAGGCTACCGTGAGCCAAAGGAAAGAGGAAGAGAATGGTAGATGCCAAGTGGTAAGCAGCAGAGGCACCGTCCCCACCAGAATCCTAGAATTCCTGGGGAGGAATTGAAGGATTTGAAGCTGGAGTTTTCCAAGAGCAAATTAAAGCAAACCAGAGATGCAGGAAACAGCACTGTAGAAACACGAGTTACAGATGAAAAATAAAAGGATAGTACTTGTGTTTTTTTTTTTTATTTTAAGTGCTTTCTTTTGAATCTGTTGCTTCGTTTAGTCCACACAAATGCACTGTAAGCTAGAGACGGCGAGTGAACAAAGGGGGTCACAGAGAGAGCTGATGAATTATTAACACTTCAGAGACAATTAATGGCAGATGGGGAATTTGAACACAGTACCCTTGGTAACCAGTCCATGTTCTTTTGGACCAAGCCTTGATGTAAATAAAGGGAGGTGGGAGAAAACAGGGCAAGAGGAGGGAAGAGCAATGGACAAAACTTATTAGGAGAAAGGACAGCTTGCCTCTCCTACAGCAGTGACATCAAAAAGCCATGGATTGCATATACTTTAATAATAAGCTGATTTTCATGTAGTCCAAAATAAACATTAGTATATTTTTCTTCATAACATTTTTGTAGCTCACTTTATTGTAAAATTCCAGTGTATACTACATATAAGATACAAAATATGTGTTAACTGTTTGTGTTATCAGTAAGACTTCCAGTCAACAGTAGGCCATTAGTAGTCAAGTGTTGGAGGAGTCAAACATTATGCACAGAGTTTCAACTGCATGGGTGGGTTCCGTACCCTTAACCCCCATATTGTTCAAGGGTCAACTGTAATCCATTACAGAGAATTATTTCTCTGGACTAAATTACAGCCATATGAGTAGGGCTTCCAGTCCACTCTGTCCCATCAGATATGAACAATTAGGAGAGAGCCTGTGGATATGCTTGAATCAAACGTCTAAGCCAAGAAATGAGCTTAAATATGGGCTTAAAATGTAAGGGAATAATGAAAAATAAAAAAAAAAAAACTTTAAATTGATCTTTGATATCCCTCTTCTTTTCTGTGTAATATCAAGAAATTTCTGACAGTTTACTATTTCAAGATAGGTCTTCTTGTGGTAGAATTATAGTTTATAACATTTATAAGAGAAGAAGAAAATAAACAGTTCAAATATCCTTCACACATATTCATTATTTATAATATTTCCCTATAGATTGTTCTGACAAAGTGAAATACCTTATGTATTAATTTTTTCTCTGAGGAAAAAGCCAATTTACACAAATATATAAAAATCTATATGGTAAAAATATATTCTAGTCATTGAGTACTTTCTCAATAGAAGTCTAACCTCCCATATAGCCCTCTAATATACAATATCATATCACTGGAATATAATTGCAATATTTTATCACAACACTTAGCAGACTATTCTCACAAGTACCATCCCACTCATGTTTCTCCTTTGTACAAAAATGATTAGTTCATTTAACGATGGAATTAATGTATATTTTTAGCACCTCATCTTCATGATTTCACTTTTGGATCTTACGTTTTTAAAATTTTGTTTCCAAGTAGGAAATAAAACAAGGGATTTTTCTCTCCTAAGGCTCAAAAAGATGATGCTTTTATCTAGTATAAATTAAGTTAAACCTGTATGATATTTTACAAAGAATTCACATATCACATTGAGCACATTGAGCTCTGGCTTGTCCTGCTATATGATACATAAAAACTGTCTTCTTTAACCACAGAATGGAAGCCTGCAGAGTCATAGCCGCATTATCGAGCAAAAACTCCCTGCTGATATGAACGATTAGGAGACTCAGTAGCTCCCACAATAGCAGCAACTGCAGAAGAGAGTCTCTCATTTGTGGTTTTGAAGGATGTGCTACCTAACAGCCAAATCATTCCTCCTACAATAACATTGCATTTATTTATTTATATTAATATATTTGACTATATTTATTAAACTAGAATCTCTTTGAGGACAATGATCATGTTTAAATCATCCTTGATCTCTATCACATAGTGTGGAGACCCAGTACTTGATTTGAACACTCTAGGACAACATGGGTCTGCAATCTCCAGAAGAAGGCAAAAACTTGGTTGCCACAGATCAATAGCATGGATAAAGATGTTAAAAACAAGGCCACCCTCTTTTCTTCCCAATATTATTTGGAACCTTAGAAGATCTCTGCAACGAGTTCATATAAACTTTCACCTAGGGCAAATTTATTTTTCAGGTGCCTGCCCTCTCCCTCCCCCGACTGTTTACACACAGACCCTTTATCTCCCACACAGTCAAAGGCATCCCCGACAGGAAGTTGCACCTTGACAACTCCAGCCCCCTCCATGACTGGGCACCCGCCGGCCTCCACAACTGCAATCCCCGCTGGGCATCTTTCAGGACTCAGTTAAACATCACCTCTTCTCTGAATAGTTTCCAGCCCCATTCTCTATTCAGAAAATTCAATCACTTCCTTTCTTTAGGTCCCCATACTGTCCATTATATCTTCTATCCAGTATATTACAACACGTATAATAATATCACATTTATTTATGTACTTATTTGACTGTCTCTGATTAAACTAGAACCTCTTTGAAAGCAATAATTATGTTTAAATCATCATTGATTTCATTACATGGTTTGGTGATTCTAGCACTTAGTACATAGTATTTGTTCAATAGATGTTTGATAAACGAATGAATAAGCAAATGATAGATTAATGAGAGAAAGGTGAGGTTAGAGAAATTAAGAACCTTGCCCAAGGTCTCACAGGGAATGGGATCAGAATTGGACACCAGATGACCCCATCTGTCTGACTCCAAAACTCACATCCTTCCCATTGTACCTAACTTGTTAGATAAAAAGTATTGTTTTCTCTACATCAAAAGGATTGTCCAGTTCAGTGTTGTGACACCAAGGGAATTTCAGGCATCACATGGGTTCAACAGCCCAGTGGTTTCCAGTAAACACCACTCCTCCCTCCTCCCTCAAGGCAGCCTTGTCAACTCACAGATAGCAACACCAATTCGAAGAAAGCAAGGGCCACAGGAGACAGGTCTGAGAACCCTGCACACAATTTTGGGGGCAGCCATCTCCCAGTTTGCAGCACACGGCTCCCCCAGAGCCAGAATCCCTGCAGTCCCAGGGTGCTGCTTTGTCACCACCACACTCTAGCACCTGCGATGCCTCCAGATCTCCTCTGCACTGAGTCCCACTCCGTACCTGCTCCCCAGACTGCCACTGCTGCTCTCTTTTCTGATGTTGCTTGTAGCTCCGCCTGGCCCCTTTGGGAGCCCCAGGCTTTAGAGAACTTCACTTCCAAGTAGACCAAAAACCACGAGAGCAAAAGGCATTTATGGGTTATTTCTCTTTGTTCTCAGTAGCCTTTGAAATATCATTTTGCTGTTCTAACATCCATAATGATCTATTTCTCCTTGTAAACGAACATTAAAGTGAAAAAGCAAGAGCTTGTCTTTTTAAAACCATCTATACCCATATTCCAACAAAGCAAAGCTCGTTTATAAATATGCAAAAGAACTAAAGGTGGTTGAAATGAGACTTTGCCTATGTCTCTCCCTCCCCCACCGATTGATACTCAAAGGAGAAGCTACCCAGTCCCGATGTTTACAGAATGACATCCATCACACAGGTAATTACTCATCCATCTTAATGCTTCCTTTTAAGTTTGCCCTTAAGAAGCCTGTGATCTCCCAAGTCAAGGGCCTCAGTAAAATCAATAAAACCTCGTCCTATCAGGCCACCAGCCAGATCATTTTCCACCTTTTAACAAGGCAGTGGTTATTAAATGCCTTGTTTGAAAACCCAAGTGGGGTCATCAGACTTTCATGATGAGAATAATCCATCAATTGTACATGTGCTATCTTTTCAGTGTCTTTGATATGAGTGATAAAGTAGGTAATGGCCTACAGTCTTTCAATATCTGAACATGTTCTCCTGTTTCACATTGGGGTTGCAGCATAGCAAAGGGAATTTGAGGACTGGAGGAAGCTTGTTAAGACAGAAAAGAATTCCATTGCGTTGTTTCAGTCAATGCATAAGCTGCACTGTTGGTTCCAACTTTGAAAGCTGAGCTCCAAGCTGTCAGTGGCTTCTTTAGTCCTTAACCCAACTATTCAATGACCAGATTTTGAAACCCATAAATTTGCAACAGGATACACCTTATCAAAATGACTAAGTTCATACTTGTTCATACTCCTTGCCCTGAATTTGTAGGAGGAATTTGAAATATAAGACCACACAAATTAAGAGGTATCAATGAATGCTAGATTTTTCTTCAAATCCTCTTCAATGTCAAACAATCATAAAACAACTACCAAAACACACACAACACACACACACACACAAAGATACTTTTTGTGATGTCTGTGAAAATAAATCTGTCCTTCAATATCTTTCTGGCATCATAATTGCTAAAGGCTCGTATTCTGACACTGTCAGACATCTGTATGAATGACAAAAACAATCCATCACTTGAGGAATGGAAGCTCTTCTGTTTGATTTGGCTAGGGAAGCATTTTGGGGTTATGCATTTTCCACTTAAGATCTAATGCTTTTTATTGTTTCATGTTAATGATGAAATTAAAGGGAAACTATTTCAAAACACTCACTGCATTGTTTTCCAGATTTACAGAATTAATCAACAAATTCAAATTTCAATCCATGGCCATTTCCAGTAAGAGATGATTATCTGGCATTCTACCAACTAAAAATGTCTATTAAGCCAGCACTCTCGCGCTTTGTCAGGGCCACGATAATTGACATGGTGGTGAAAACCCTGAGAAACAGCATGATTCTGAAGTGTCTTCAAATTTATTAAGGGAAGATTAAATATACTTACATAGTTTTAATATAGTTTACTACTCTAATTCTTTGAATTAGGTAAACCTCAAATGGTTTATTTGGTTATCTCAGTTTACCAGATGATTTAATTGCCTTAAATACTTATTTCCACACTGTAAAGGCATAACAGAGAGTGAGCTCTTCTAGTCTTTACTGGTACATTGGAAATAAGCTCGCACCCAGGCCAGAAGGAATGAGGCCACAAAGTCAATGAAGACACCATTGCACTTTGCATCGCCTGCCGAGTCCTGTTCTCTTTGTTTTTATTGGAATTTATGTAGAGAGAAAATGACTTAGAAGAAGACATAAAATGGGTCAGCTTCAGCCAATTTATATTCCCCTTTTTATAATATGAGTAATATTAGGAGGAGGAGGATGACATGAATAACCACAAGCCTTTTATTTAAGGATTTAGGTTTACAAAGCACTGCCCATGTACTCTCCCATTTGTCCCTGGAAGCCGCCCTCTGGGGTGGGAGAGTCATGGTGGAGGACACTGGCTCCATGTAGGCAGATGTACCTCATCTCAAATCCCTGATCTGTCACTTACTCACTGTAAGACCTTGGACAAGTTACTTAATGTTTTCTGTCTCAGTTTCCATTTACTTCATGAGGCTGATTCGAGGACAGATGAGACCACGATTAGGACAATTGTTGAGACTTATGGAGCCCTTGTGTGCACAGTGATTACACGCATTTTCTTGCCTAAGCTGCACACTCTCTAAGAGCTACTATTGCTGTTATTTCTATTTTACCAGTGTGGGAACTGAGGGATAGAAAAGTTAAGTGACTTGCCTGAGGTTACTTGCCTAAATCAGTGGGAGGTTGGATCTGTCACTTAAACTTGGCCTGGTACTGAGCTGGCTACTCTTCCTGCTTCAGTGACAATTACCTTCCTCAAGTCCTTTCCCCTCACTCTCCTCCCTTCTCCCATGAGCTTTGGCACTCGCCGCTCCCTCCACAGTGCACCTCCCTCCCTTCTCTGCCTCCTGCATGCCTACATGTTCTCCAGATCTCAATTCAGAAGTCACTTCCTCAGGACAGTCCTCCCCAAGCTCCTTGTAGGTCAAATCTTTCACTATAAGCTCCCATAACGCAAGTCCCTCTACAGTAGAATGTGGTCCTACCTGAAGTTCCATGACTCTTTGTTGGATTACGGAGGTGACGATGGATGGACTGAGTCCTCCTCCAGACTGTAAGTTCCTGAGACAGGCTCCATGTCAGTGTCTGCTTACCATCCTGCCCTCAGCACCCAACACTCTCCCTGGCATGAACAAGGGTGTGATAATATTTTTTAGAGAATTGTGAATAAGTGCATATACTAAATGCATGGTACATTTTGACTCTTATTCTGTCCCCTCCAGTTTGCAGATGAGGAAATTAAGGCTCAGCAAGGTTAAGTAAGCTGCTCTCAGTTACCCAGCTGATGTGGTCTAAATCAGACTCAAATGGGAGTCTCTGGACTCTTTGCAAGGCTCTTACCATTCTACTCAATTATATTTTTAAATGAACACCAAATATAGCTATGATAGGTAAAATAACAGCCCCCAACCTTGGCAAAGATATCCAAGGCCTGGTCTCCAGAATCTATGAATCTGTTACCTTACATGGCAAAATGGACTTTGTGGATATGACTAAGTTAGGGATCTTGAGATGGGGAGATTATCCTGAATTACCAAGGGAGGACCAATGTAATTACAAGAAGGGAGGCAGGAGTAGGAGAATCGGAGGAGGAGCGATGGCAAGCACAGGTGGTAATGATGCCATGGGTGGAAGGGGACCAGGAGCCAAGGAATGTGGGAAACCTCTAGAAGATGGAAAAGGCAAGGAATAAATTGTTCCCTGGAGTCTCCAGAAGGAATACAGCCCTGCCAACACCTTGTTTTTAGCCATGTAACATCTATTCTCAGACTTCTGACTTCCAGAACTTTAAGATAATAAATTTGTGTTGTATTGTTTAGGGCCATGAAATTTGTGGCAAATTGTTAACAGCAGCAATAAGAAACTATGCAGATGTTAATGACCCTGGGTTCACAGATTACAGAAGAGTTGAGAGCTCAAGCTGCCATAGGTCATCGTGTACAAGTCCAGAATCATCACTAAACTGGGTGTTAGAACATGGTCCTGCTCTGAGTCTGCCCCTACAGTGTGATAAAATTCTGCGTGGATCAAGAACCTTCTCATAACAAATCACCTACCCTTACTTAAAGGGGTACTAAAAATAACTAATAAAATAATGCATCTTAAAGCATGATTTTCAAAGCCCGTAATTTTATTAAAGAAATATATTTTTATATACATATATATATCCTATCTCATTGCTTTTAGTATTTATCATTTTAAAGACTCAGACAAGAGAATAAGAGATGAAAGAGAAAGAGATCACAAGGAAGGGGCAGGGAGAAGAGTTTGCAAATAAATTTTTTGTCTTTTCTCCACTGGAGACCTGTAAAAATAAAAAGATTTAGAACAATCAAAATCAAAGATGCTACTGGCGTCCCCACACGCCTGCTGACAGGCAAATAATTTTGCTAATATACTCAGTGGAACTGGAAAAATTGAAAAATCTATTCCCTGTATATTGTAATGGCTCAAGCAATGAAAAATTTATATTAGTATTGATAATGACATCCTTGGAACAAGAAAGACACAGGGACTGGAAGCACATTGCATTTTTAAAAATCACACCAGGCATTGTTTCTGGAAAGACACAGTCCTGTCTTAACTAGTGCTTTAGTGGCTTATATTCATTAAGTAATACATAGGATGAAGAGAGATATAGGATGAGGACTACTAGCAAATTAAAGGTAACAAAATAAAATGGCCTTCTTTCTAAAAGAAAAGACATCTAAAAGGACATTTTCCACTATGCTATATTTCTACATACCCACCAATCAGCATTATTAATGCATGGAGATATTTATAGCTCTTTATACATTACAGAATTGATTCATGGTTGGCTCTGAAATGGAATCTCTAAGAGACCTGTTTCATGGCCGTCTCTAGGACTAAAGTCTACTTTAGAAGTTCTCCTAAGCAGTTGATCAGGGAAAAGACTCTGATTGGTTGAGAAACCTCATTCTGCCAGACCTATTCTTATGTTCTCAACAGATCCAGATAAAGCAGCCCCAGTTGTGAGGCTCCCTGCACAATTACTGGATTACAGGATTGTAGAGAAGGTAGGCCAACAGTTTGAGAAAAGGAAGGCTAGATGAAAAAACGGAGTCATTGGGGAAGGCTCAGGTTATGTCGTTTCTCTGGCAACAGCTCAAAAAACTGGAAGGATTTCTTCACTTTCCTGAATCCAAATGTTTATGGAGTTCATTGGCTAGAGTAATATTTTCTGAGTGTCTCTGATGGGCCAGTATAGACTAAGAGTGGTAAACCAGAGTAAGGATTGAAAGGGGGTTATGAAAAAAAGAGAATAAGCAGTAGTTTGCTAGAGTAGCCAGCCTCCAAGATGGCCCCCAATAATCCATGTCTTTGCTCTTCACACCCGTGTATAGTTCTTCACACACTGAATCAGAGTTGGCTGTGTGACCCAGAGACTATGGTGGACTCATTATGGGGAAAGCTGTCACTATGCTATAAGGACACTCAACAGTCCTATGGGGAGATCCACATGGAGAGCAGCAGGAGCCAGCACCAATTTGCCAGTCATGCAAGTGAGTCATCTTGGAAGTGAATCTTCCAGCACCAGTCAAGCCTTCAGATGACTGCAGCCTCAGCCAACACCTGACTGTAACTTCATGACAGACCCTAAGTCAGAATTGCCTCATTAAGACACTCCTGAATGACTAACTCATAGAAACTATATAAGAAATAAGTTCATTAGTGTTCTTTTAAGTCACTAACTTTGGGGGTGATTTGTTACACAGCTATAGATAACTAATACTTCCAAAGGGATGACATGAGTTTTAAGTGTGACCTCAAAGACAGGCTAACATAGTGATTAGGAATAAAGTTATTGGAGTTAGACAGGTCTTGATTTGAATCCTGGCTGGGTGATTCTCCAAGTTGTTTCACCTTTTTGGACTTCAGTTTCCTCATCTGAAGAATATGAATAATAATAATGTCTAACTATTATTGTGCCCAAGGTCACGTATCACTGGACTACGTAATCCTCTAGGAGTCATCCAAACTCTAAAACTTTGGAAGACAGAAAATATATTTGTGTATGTTTACATATTTATTTTATCTATATCTTCATACAGATGAGAAGAAAGACAATGTTTATTAAGCACTGACTCTATCTTGGCTGCTGGGCTAATAGGCACTTTACATACTTTATCTTTGAGTTAAATGGCTTACTTAATATCAATTGGGATTGTATCATTTAAAAGCTCCCAGTTTTTAGAAGATTTGGTTCAAGGTGAAAGTTCTATGATAAAAGCTACTGAATTGTAATTAAGTTCTATTGCAGCAAATTAATCTTTGCACAAAAGCTGGAAAATATTTCTTGAATCAGATACCAAGGAGAAAGCTTTATTATAACCTAGTAGTAAGCTAGCCCTTTTATACTCTAGGAACTTGGAAAAGTAATCCATGAATGTTTACTGCTGGAAAAATTGACGCTGGAAGGGGGCAGCTCGGCCCAGGGAGGCAACACTGCGAGTCCCTGTCAACTTCCTGGTAGAGCTCCCGGCCTCCACCCAGCCCTCCCCAGGCCTGCTAGCAATGGTGGCTATGTTTTGCCTTACAAAAACAAAACAAAACAAAAAATTGTATTAAAACAGCCTTTTGCTATTGAGACCTGAAAATTCACTGTGATAAGTATTTTTTTAAGTGTCCCGATTTGAATATTTCATTTTGTTTTTCTCTTGTTCTCTTTTCCCTTTCTGCTCTCCCTGCAGTTTCTGGTAATCATGAGAACCTTGGTTATTATCATTCCACAGCCTCTCTCTCCATTTTTGCCAATTTCAATTTGTTCTGAGTCCTGAAATAAATGAAATAAATAATAAATGAAAAGGCCAGAGGCAACGGCACCATCACCCTGAACACCCAGGGGAGAACACAGAGGTTGTAGGGCGCTCTCTGCAGAGAAGATGGAAAACAATGTCTCAGGAGCCCAATTATTTACTGTAGCTGCTGAAATGAGATGATTTATGTTGGTGACAAGGCTGTCCTGGAAATAGTAGCCAACTGGTATAAATTTAGATCTATTATATGAAAAAAATCATCTCTAAATCCAAAAGAGTCCAACTTAAAAAAATTAAATGACTGTGGATTATACATATACATACTGCACTTTCTATAGAAAGGCAGGTATTTGCTATTTAATGATTGCTGAATATTCTCACATAGCTAATTGGTGGAGGTTCAAGAAGCTAAGAATATAAACATGTTATGTCTCAAATTTATAAAGTCATACCAAATAATTTGAGTTAGGCCATAAGTAGAAGAGAATAAACTTTTGATTCAGGACCAGCTTTAATTTTCCGGTGCATTACATGAATAACCAAAGTATTTAATTGTCATGACCTTGGTAGAGAAACATGCAAGGGTTAAGCTCACTAGATTGAGATCAAGATTTGATTCCTGCAAAACAACACCCTACAAGGTCACATACTGAAATGAGAAATTCAAAATGTCAAATGGCAATGCCGGTTCCATTGGACAAGCATCAAAAGGAAATTCATGACAGCCCTGGGAGAGTCCAAAGCACAGAATTCCCAGGCCTCAGTTATCAGGGAAGAGGAGTCAGTCGCTGGCTGCAGCTTAGAGGATCAGGTTGCTGCATGGTCAAGACAGTTGATAATAAAGTGGCTTTTTTCTTCTTTAAAAGAGACTGATCTTTTAAATGATAAGTTAAAGAAAAGTGAGCATTCAGCCTGAATATATGTATTATCATTTATAAATGTATATGTTTTACTACCATCGCACACATTATAAAATGCACACAGAAGTAAAAACTTAGAAAGCAACAATAAATAATTATAATTAGAGGTTCCTTAATATTCTTCCACTAGTTCAACATCAGTTACAGCAATGTCACTAAGATGTAAGGATAGGGTACAAGTGATAGAAACAGGGCTAGGACAGGGTAGGAGGCATCAGGGACTGTGGAATTTTAGGTTTGCCTGCCCTGTACATAGTGCTCAAGAAAAGAGTGAATGGGCAATAAGGTCAGCAGTGTAATCATCCAACTCCCCAATAATATTTTATTCCCTTCCTTGTGATGTCAAGTACTGTCCCACGGGAGGCATCTTTCTGATTTGCCCTCCCCCCACCACTTCTTAGACCCTACTTTCCCACTATCCACATTGCAGTAGGGAAGCCAAACGCTAGCATGAACTAGACAAAGAAAGGAAAGTGAATTAACCTTTACTTTCATGGTGGCAGTAACAAGACTGACACTAGGATTTTCTCACAGACTGTCTGCCCATCTGTGGAGCAGTGGTTCTCAGACTTGTGTCACGTACAAAGAATGATTGTCTAAAGTACAAATGTCTGAGCTGCTCCCAGCCCTGGAAATTCTGCTTTAGCGGGTCTGCTGTGGACCTGGAATTCTGCATTTTATAAGTGTCCAGGTGATGCTGAGGCAGGTGACTGATAGCAGCTGTAAGAGGCTGGACTTCCAGATCCTGACTCTTTAGGCATCCTTGGTTCTGTCTCCATCCCCCTCACACCCATTCTTCTAAACAAGGCAGATCAGAAGATGTGACTGTGAGGAATTGGTCAGAGACCATCTAGGGAGAGGTCAGACAGGTGGGGTTGAGTGGGTCCCTCAGACCATCTGTTGTTAAGGTGCCCTCCGGCAGCACCATTGCAGCCATCTCCTCAGGTGGCTGCTATGTGGGTGCTGAGCTCAGCTACCCTACTCTTCAGCTCCAATCCCTGACAATAGGGCATTATTGAAGGACATCATGGCATTCAGGAGGCACATCGGTGAGTCAGGAGACTGTGAAGGAGTGAGAGTAAGGAAAGCACTGAGGACTCTGTGGGACTAGGGAGTGTTCAAGACTGGAGGAGTGCAGTGGAGGCTGGGGTAAGGGGTGCTATTGATGGGATTAGAAATCTACATGGGGGCAGAAAATGAAGGGCTCTGAGTGCTATTATGGAGTTGGATATGATTCATTAAGTAATGGAAAACTCTGAAGGTGCTTCAGCAGGGTAAAGAGGTATAATAAGTTGAGCTTAAGGAAACTAATCTCATTGCAATGAGTGATGTATTGGAGACATGGGAATTTGAATGCAAGAAAACTAGGTTCAATAATTGTAGGTTTAATAAGTCACTATTCTTGACACCATACTAGGGAATTAACTGAGAAATTAATAAGGCCTTAGCCACCAAGCAACCTAGTAATAGGGATAAAAATGGAAATTTTCATATATATATGGCTACCTACGTAGAGATATATGGCTACCTATGTATAGATTAATGCATATACATGGTCCCATCAGAGCCTTAAAATAAATCAGCATGTTTAAGACAAAAATATGCCCTCTACTCCCAAACTTTACTTCCCACTCCTAACCCATACCACACTGTTGTGACCAAGGAGATAAGACAAAGTTAGGAAACTTAATAATTGAATTTAATTTTGCAGATAGAGTTATTCTTCTTGGTGTTGTTTTGGATTTAAACAACAGAAGCAATATAGCCATATCTTTTTGTCCCAGATGAGGAAGAAATGCTAAAAAAAAAAAAAAAATGTAACATACCCTTGATTGCCTCCATGATAACACTGTATTTTAAATGTGTGTTTTCCCTACTAGATTATAAGATTCTTGTTCACCATGTTTGTCCCAACAACTAGAGTAACTAGACCAATGCCTAGTTGATATGCAGAGGGTGATTTTGAAATATTCTTGATGGAATAAATTGTTCAAGTCCACTAGAATGTCATAGAAATAATTTCATAACTCACTAATGGAAAAAGCTATTTAAAAACTCTACTGATTTTCCAAACAAATCTAGGTCTCTGAGGACTAAGGCCAAGTGACCTGACTCAGTCCTTACATCCTGGAAGGCCCTCTCCCAAACATGTTCAAACCATGACAGCACAGAATGTTCCCCTTGTGTTATGTGTGTGTGTATGTCCTGTGTCTGGCACAGGGACCACATTCTGAGATGTCCCATACGTGCATTACATGAATGAATGCATCAGAGCCAATGGAATGTAGCTCCTCTGAGAACTGAATGATCTGCTTATTTTCTTGACCTATTTTATTCATCCTTGATAGACTGAAGTTGCAATATCAACCTTGCTCAATGTCTAAAGAGAATATTTTCATTCATGGATTTTGTAAACATTTACTGAATTATCCACAGTGTGTTCCACGATTGGGAGGATAGGTAGAGAGGAGCTAAAGGAGGTGAATATAAAAACAGAAGTGTTTTCATCATCTCACAGAGGGTGTGCTAGGATAGGATAACTGCTGTAACAAGCAACCTCAAATTTCAGTGGCCTTACACAGTATAAGATGATACCTTGCTCACTCATGCAAAATCCAGTGCAGATGTTCCTGGTTAAACAGCTTTTTCTAGGGAGCTCTCCTCTAACTATGCCCTAAGGTCTTAAGATCTTTCCATCTCCAGACACTATTGTCTTTAACATGTGACCTCCATGTCCCCATGGAAGGGAAAGTAGGAGAGTAAAAGACCAAGCATGAGGGATTTTTATAGGCCGGTTCTGGAAGTGGCAGGTATCAGCAAAGGTAATGGGAAATTGACTTTAGCAGTAAAACCAGAAGGAAAATGAAGCAGATTTGGTGAACACATAGCATTGTTTCTGCAACTGTTAGCAAAGTTTCTGTTTATCTCATTAGTCAGTGGGTTTTTCTTCCCTATAGTTAGTCCTAAATCAGTCAAGCACAAACTAAGAGATAATGTAGTATAGTAAGAAGCTAAAATTATTATTTTACACCATATAAATTGTATTATATATAATTAATTGTGTGTATTTACTAGCACTACTTTCTATCAAATCTCTAATAATTTTGTCCCCATCTCAGTTTTTAAGTCTTCTTTCTTACAAACTTGAGCATTAATTCATTCTGGTATCCATTTAAAATCAGGTTGACATATTTTAAATGGTTATTTTAAAAGAGTGATCCACTTTTTCCACGCTAGTAGAGATGACCTTTATAAATTCTAAGACCTAATCATTTTAGTTAATTCAAAACAGGTGGAAAATACCTTATAGGAAGTCATTTGTTATGCACAAGATCAAGCTGAAATGTCATCACCTCTCTGTAACTCTCTCTCCTTGAGACTTCCTTTCCCAGATAAAATTAATTATTCCTCATCTGTGTTTTCACAGCATTTTATATATCCTCAGTTTTAGAATGAATCACATTACAGTACAGTCATGTGCTGCATAACAACCAACAACTCAGTCAATTACGGACCACAGATACAACAGTGGTCCCATAGGTTTCAATACCGTATTTTTACTGCACCTTTTCTATGCTGAGATATGTTTAGATACACAAAACTTAACATTGCGCTACAACTGCCTACAGTATTCAGTATAGTGACATGCCATGCAGGTTTATAGCCTGGGAGCCATAGGTATACCATATAGCCCAGGTGTGTAGTAGGCTGTACCATCTAGGTTTGTGCAAGTGCACTCTGTGATGTTTGCACCATGATGAAATCAGCTAATGATGCATTTCTCAGAATGTTTCCTCATTGTTAAGCAATACATCACTGTATAATTATTCGCTTACATATTTGTCTTCCCCATAGACTTGAGCTCGTTTGGGCTAAGGGAGTATGTGTCTTCAGGGCCTAAGAGAACTGCTGGTTCATAGCAGGTACAGAATAAGTGCTTCTAAACAAATTGGTGACGTTTCCTTAGTTGTGCTCCTTGTAGCGTTGTGTCCATACCACCTTGACAGCACTTAAGAAAATAGCCTTGCAGTTTGTTTTATGTATTTCTGTGACTCTCTGGCTACTAAATTGTGAAGTCTTTAGGGCAGGAATAATATCCTTTGTGCCAATTGCCTAACATGTATTTACTTATATGTTCAAAGCCCAGTTTATTCCATAAATGATTTTGTATGGTTTATACTATACATAGTACGTTAGGATAAAAAATACATAACTGAAGAAATCATATCAAACAGTAAATAAGGGTAGGAATAATGACATACAGTGCAAGAGTGAGAGGAGTACCTGAAATGCCTGGCAGAACGTCCTATACTGTATTTCCAAAATGTGAACCATAAACTTGGCTCTGAGATTTCTAGCAGTCAAAGCAAAAAGGACTATGTTCTCAGTTACAAAAAGTAGTGACTAAAACATTCAAGCAAACTGTTTTCTTGAGAAAATGATAGCCTGTTTTGTTGTTTTAAATTTTTATTTCTGTTTTCAGCTCCCCAGTGGTTTTTGCCAAACTATGTGTTGTAATTATGAGCTAAATATTTTCTGGAGCTTTTGCATATAAAACTAGGGACTGTTGTTAAAGGGTGAGAGGTGAGAACTTTTCTTCTAAGCTTTAAGATGACATTCCAAGTTATTCACAAAAAATAAAGGATCACCACCGACATGACAATAGTCCCCTCGATTTATCTCTTTCTTCTCAGCCCCCTGATGTCGCCAATCCATGAGTAAGGGCACATGGGCCTGCGATGCCTTCAGCAAGACCAAAGTAAGGGGCAGATTATCTCTTCTACCTGGTCCAGAATGTCTACCTAATAATGGCATTTAGACATCGACCCCCAACTACAATGTATGCCAGTACTCAAATGCTTGTATCACGGAAGCTGCATACAAATTACTGAGAGGGAAGGACTTAATCTTTTTAATAGAAATTTCAGAAAATTCTAATTTATGTGATCCTAAATGGAGCTCAGAAATCTATCTTATTAAAAATCTCCTGGGTGATTCTGGCGGAAGGCTAAGTTTATGAAAGCTACTAATACACTGTTGGATAAAAGAAAATTAGTGAAATTTCCACAAATTTATTCTTCTTTTCCCTTTTACCACTCCTAATTTCTGTAGCTTAGTGCGTCTTTTCCTAGAGATACAGCTACAAGAGATAACTCTCCCAGCCCTCATTGGTGGCAGGTAGAGCCCAACAGTTCTGTGACCCCAGCCTGGCATTCAGGGCTCAAGGAATAATTAACTCATAGGCTCTATATTATTCAAACAAATATATTAGTGGAGATACATAATATTTCTGACAACAATATCCAACATGCTAACAAATCAATCCAGAAATCAAAGACATTGCTTCCATTATCAAAAGTAATAACTGACATCAATCAAATACTCAATGTTGTACAGGTGTTGTGCTGTGTACTTTAAAGCTGCAGTCCCCAGCCCCTGGGCCTGGACCATCCCAGTCCTTGGCCTGTTAGGAACCAGCCAGCACAGCAGGAGGTGAGCGGCAGGCTAGCCAGCGAAGCTTCATCTGTATTTAGAGCCGCTCCCCATCACTCGCATCACCGCATAAGCTCCGCCTACTGTCAGATCGGCAATGAAATTCTCATAGGGACTTGAACCCTACTGTAAACTGCACATGTGAGGGATCTAGGCTGCTCACTCCTTGTGAGAATCTAATGCCTGATGATCTGAGGTGGAGCAGAGACAGTGATGCTGCATTGGGGAGCAGCTGCAAATACAGATTATCATCAACAGAGAGGTGCTCAAATCATCCCAAACCCCTCCTATCCATCCCCCATGGAAAAATTGTCTTCCATGAAACTGGCCCCTGGTGCCCAAAAGCTTGGGGACCGCTGCTTTAAAGAACTTTTCATTGAATACGCAGAAGAGCCCTATGAAGTAGATATCATGCTTCCCACTTCACAGATAATAATATCAAGGTGTGAAGGAGTGAAGGTACTTGCCTAAAGTGGTACAGATAGAAAATGACAACACTAGAGTCTGGCTCCAGGCAATTTGACTTCACATTCCATGCTCTTGACCTTCTTGCTATCCTGCCAGAAGCTGGGGATGGCATCTTAAACTTAAGAGATGCTAGAACTGAAAGCCCAATTCTACTTTGGCTAAGATGTTTTTAACCTTTCACAGACTGGGAGAAAAATATTTGATACCTTTAAGCAGAGTGATTTTAGTCTGATAAAATTTAGCAGATATATAATACTGAAAACCACCAGAAAATACTATACATCAGGATATTTATTTAATTTATCCCAGTTGAAAATGTTATAGAAAAGGAATTTTAGTTATGATCACGTACCTTGTACATAGGAGGCTTCCAGTTAGTTCACTCTGAGTAAAAATGAATGAATAAAAAAATAGCCTCAAACTTATGAGGGAGAAATCAAAGAAAAGAAAGAGAGAGGGAAGAGATCTAAAGTATAATGTATTTTAGCCAAATTGCATTATATTACATATAAACTAATCCAAAAATTAGAAATCTGTTTCATCACTCTAGACTTTATGTGCAAAGGGAAGGATTTGGCCTATATGATTAGTAAGTTTTCTTGTAGCTCTTTTAAGACAGATCACTCAATTCTCATGGCAAAGCAATTTCTAGGAAAGTGTATAGTTTTTCTTCCTATTTTACATACATAATTAAGATATTCATAGTTTTAAAAATCAGTTGCAATATTATAACTCCTGAAAACAATATTTTTTAGCTTATATACACACATGATATCTTAAGAATTTGCTTTCACATGAGATAAGAGATTATTTATCTAGCAACTTCAATTGCTAGATTGAGGGAATCATGTTAGTGGGTTTATTTATGCAGGGACTGTTGTGCTTTGGATACAAAAAGAGCTCGATGTGCTTCACACAGAGCACATCTGAAGCGCATGCATTCGTTTAGCTGATGCATTTAACTCTCAGGAATTATCATCTTGACATGTGTGAATTTCCATATACTGAGGGCTGTAGCCATGAGGGAATATCACTAAGATCCCAGAAAAAGGACCCCACTATTCCACAAGTGGCTAAGAGAATGGGTATGAAGGAGGGAGGAAGACGGAGGAGAGTGTTACTGAAAGCTCGGCACTTAAACAAAAATACAGAGCTTTTAAAGAGAAGGTTTTCAACCTCAGACAATTGTTAAACTACAGTTGATGATTCTGATCCATTCCATTTCCAGCAAAGACAATCTTATGACCTCCACTCAGACCTCCGCCCTCCTGGACCAGACCTCTGCCTGGACAGTTCCACTGAGCCATCTCTTGTAGCACAAAGAACAAAGGACAGTCGCCTGCCCCTCCTGACAACAGGCTGGAGACAGGGATGCAGGTTTTAGTTTTTCCAAAAGGAGTAGGAGAGGTTTTAAAGAGACAGAAACATTTTTGTCCTTTTTCAGGCACTCTCTCTGTTACAAACATACCAGGGTGTGTTGCATCCCCATTCCTTTCTCCAGCCACACTCACCTCCATTCACACAAATGCCCAAGCACACACACATACACAACTGGCACGAGTAAGGAGGGTCCCCACAGTCAGGTAGAGCCCAGGGCCATGCGAAGAATTTGGGTCTGGTGGGAGAATGGAAGCCTGGGGTACATTCTCCCTATCCTAAAATCCAGATAGCAGGTTTGTCTCCTTCCTCAGTAAATGTTTTGAGTGATGTATCTTGCTTATTCATTTGTATCCTGTGCCATCTTTCATAGGGCTGGGCACAATCAGTTTTCAATACTAATTTGTCGGAGGACTGAATAAATCAATAAGTGAATAAATGAGCACTGGATTCAAACAGTCCACTGTAAACTAGAACCCCCAGAGAATGACCATCCCAGCCTCCTGACTGCTTCTGCTGCCTGGACATGCGCCATATAATAATAATGCCGTCTGCTATTAGAGTGCTTTAAAAATTACTGAGTTCAATCACGTCTGTTGAATGCATTTTATACCCAGAACAAGCTCTTGTTTTGGGGAAAGCAAACATCTTAATCCCAACTTTACATGTTCGGGAACTATGGGGCACAGAGCTAAAGTAACTTGTCTTAGTTCACATATCAATAGGCCCTACTGATAGAAATGGAACCAAAGCCAAGGTCTAGTTATTATTCCCTGCCTACTCTTCCACTGGGAGATGTATATAATATATACACACACACATGCATGTACATATATACATACACACACATACCTAAAACAGTAGATTCTCATTATTCATGGTATTCTATCAAGTCTCTGCAAACATTGAAACGCTCAGCAAATACTAAACTGTTGCTCCTAAGGATGAGTGTTTATGTATGCGTGTATATGTATACAATAATACAGCAATAATATAAATCTCAGCTGGGAACTTGTATGCAGGAGGACTCAAAAGTTTTCATGCCCTGCATGTGTCTATGAATGAACGTGAAAGCACTTGGAGTATTGATTTTCAAGTTACAAATAAATTTTAGTGAGGAGATGAATTTGGAAATATGGACTCTGTGAATGATGAAGACTGACTCATCATATCATATCATATCATCGTATCATAAGAAGACCTTTCCCCTAGGTCTGGTCTCTTGGACCAGAGAGGCGAGACCAGGCTTTCGATAACAAGGGTGATGCACTGACAGACAACAGTGGCTTCCACCGGTTTTCTCCTTCTGCATTTAGTCCTCGTCCAGTCTGTTGGCGAGACAGACGTAGTCACTTCTAGCCTACGTGCTTTCATTGTCCTCGTAAAACCTGTGGGCACTGAACTGTTATAAAAAGAGAGGGAAAATGTATCATTCCCAAAGGACTCAGTTCCCTCTTAGACTGTCTCATCCTTCAGCACAGGACAAGAAAGCCCACTGCCAACATGGTAGGAGTATGAGGCACAGTGAGGAAGCCACAGCAAGAGAAAGCAGAGACAGAAAATTCTAATAAGGAGCTCCAGAGAAGACAACACTGTTGTGTAGCCATCAAGGGCGATACAACTGACTTTGAACTGGCTTTGGGCCTGTTTGACATCTATAGAGCACAGCTGCAGTAGTCTTGGGTGGCAATGATGGCCAGTCAGGGAACAAACAGCAGTGCCCAAGGTGGAGAAAGCAGAGCCTTCTGTACTGGTCTCCGCAGCTAAGAAGAGACCAATCTCATCGATCTCTCAGCCGAGAAGACTGATCTGAGCAGCATCTCTGAGCTAATCACTGCTATTCACTGAGCCCCTCTGCTCCCAGCCGGCCCTGTATTAGGCACTTTGCACATATTAATAGTAGACATTTAATTCTCACAAGAACACAGCCAGGAACAAGATTATACTCATTCCACAAGTGAAGAAAGTAAGTTTTAAAGAGGTAAAGTGACTTGCCCAGGGCCACTTGACCAGTCAGTGACAGGGCCAGGATTCACACCTAGGGCTCTCTGCAGCCAATGGCCATGTTTTGTTCACTACCCTGATGATCAGATGCCTTGCATGGGTAACACAGAAAACCATAGATGTGGACCTAAAAATAGCTGGCAGTAGTTTCCTGGCACTAGAATTCTCTATTGCATTCAATAATGAAGCCATATTAAAGGGCCCACTCTGAGAAAAAGGAAAATGCAATTTATCAAATTGATAGCTTGTGTTCTCATATTAGGAAATTGACCTTCTGAACTGAATGTTTCAATCTACATGGTGATAATGTATATGTTCTAATAACTATAGATTTTTCATTCCCATCATCACAAAAGAAATAATTTGTTATAAAAGACAGAGTTCCAAAGGTATCTGATTGCTCTTATTGTGAAAAATGCAAAAGGTTTTGGAAACATGTAGATTCCATCTTCCAATATATATACATCAATGTAACAATTGAACATGGAGTAGTGTTCAGCTAAAGATGTGTGGTGCTTTGCTGAATGCAAGACATTTGAAAAAACATAGATGGGGACATCCTATGACTCCCAAACATGCCTGGATTCACTCACCCTTACCCAAGTGGAACCCAGCTGTGAACACATAATGAAACATGCATTTACCCAGTGCTCTCAGGGAACAGAAGCATTTCTCCAACATTCTCCTACACTGCCACCTCCTCAGTCTTCTCAGTCTATGGAACAGGAAAATAGACACCATTCCTTCAGCTCCCAAGTCTTACGTATTGTATTGTTTTAATGATGCGCAATTGATTCAGTGCCTTTGAACTTCCTCTAAACATCCAAACCACTTAGGATCATTAAGATGCTTTCAGAATGCAGAGAATGTCTCCCTCAAGTACTCTTTGCCACTCGCTGCAGATTGAAAGTTGTCTCTGTCTCACTCAGCGTGGGTGTCAGCTCATGGCTCATTACTGTAAATTGCTAATATTAGAAATGGTGAATCACGAAGATGAAGTGTGGAAAATGTACGCAAGAGGAGCTACCAGGCCGTGTGTCAGTGGCTGTGCTAGGTATTATTGTAGGAAAATAAGATTCAAGAATTCTGAAGATATGCACCTTCTGTATCAATAATCATATTGCTGTGCAGAAATACAGGATGGAATTTCTAAAAGCAGGGACCACCATTCTGGTTTCTTTAACTGAAGCTGCTCACTTCAGAGACATAGCTCAGTTTTGATAACAGATCAAACACAGTAGGAATGACACCAGAGAGTCCGGGCTGGCTGGACAGAGGTAGAAACAACAGTTGACCATGTTGAACTGAGTCCATTGCCTCGGGCCCCTCATTTGGGGCATGTCCAATCTGCTGCAGTAAATGGCAGGGGGCCCAGGGACTCGGAAGGTAGAACAAGTCAGGAGGCCTCATGCAGGCCAGGACAGTGAGTTTAAAAATAATAAGTAAGTCATACAAGGAAATCAAGTATATTACGCTTATCTATCATATATTTAATTATCCTATGGTAGGATTATCCTAACTTCCACACATATGCCATAGACTTGTTAAACCTTTCTTGAGGTTTATCTTAAACTAACTTGCCTCTGTAAGAAAAATACTACAGGGAAATAATCTCACAACTACCCTATAAGAAAGTCAATGACATTCAAACCTTTTTGACCTGATCCATAATAAGAAATACATTTTACATCATGACACAGTACAAACATATAAATATATCAATAAAAATACACACACAAGCTTAATGAAATAATACTTAACTTCAATAAGTGATTACTTAAGGAATGAAGAAATGAAGGATGTGTACACCACACAATGATGTATTAGGTAGTCAATAATTATATTTACCTAGACTGTTTAATAACATGGTACAATGCTCACAACAAAACAATATAATAAAATATATAGAAATGTAGAAAAACAATTGTGCATATACAGTATGACCCCAATTTTTAATCCAACACTACCTTGATAAATTCAAATCATTCATGCAATTTTTTTTTTAGGATTCAGGACATTCTTAAAGTAAACAGAGTCCAAATCCTATTTACTCTCCAGAAAAGCAACAGAAGCATGGCTTATCAAGGAAAAAGATAAAAAGCTCTATAAAATTATAAAAATGAAGGCACAAATTCCTGAAAAATTCAGACTGTGTGCACAATCAATTCATATCATTCAAAGCTTGAGTCTTAATTAATTAGGATAACAGCAGTAACAACTATTAAGTACCTGCATTCGGGAATACTCTTAGTGCTTACTAAAAAGAAAAGTAAAACTAGAGTGATTCATAATTTATGCCACGAAACTAACAAGAAATATTGAATTACTCTACAACCCATTCATTCATTCATCTGAGCACACAATATTTTTTGAGTTTTTTTTTTCTTTTTTATTTCAATAGAGTTAAAGGCTACAAGTTCAATTCCATTACATGGAATTATTGTAGGGTGGTGAAGTCTGGGATTTTAGTGTACCCATCACCCAAACAGTATACATTGTACCTAACAGATAATTTTCATCCCTCACCCCTCTTATCCTTCCCCCTTTTAAGTCTCCAATAACCTTGTGTAGCCATACCTTAGTTCTTATAAGTGAGAATATGTGGCATTTATTTTTCTGTTCTTGAGTTACTTCACTTAGGATAATGGCCTCCAGTTCCATCCAAGTTGCTGCAAAGACATTATTTCATTCTTTCTTATGGCTGAGTTGTACTCCATGGTATATATACACCACATTTTAAGATATCTACTCATTAGTTGATGGACATCTAGGTTGATTCCATATCTTTGCAATTGTGACTTGTGCTGCAATAAACATACCAGTGCAGGTGTCTTTTTTATTTAATTACTTCTTTTCCTTTGAGTAGATACCCAGTAGTGGAAATACTGGATCAAATGGTAGATCTACTTTTAGTTCTTCAAGGAATCTACATACAGTTTTCTGTAGAGGTTGTACTTATTTACATGTTCACCAACAGCATATAAATGTCCCTTTTCACTGCATCTGCACCAACAAAAATCTATTGTTTTTTGACTTCTTATTAATGGCCGTTCTAATTGGAGTGAGACTGTATCTCATTTAATTTGCATTTCCCTGATGATTAGTGATGTTGGCATTTTGTATACCTTCTTTGGAAAAATGTCTACTCATGTCATTTGCCCACTTTTTAATGGGGTTATTTGATTTTTCTTGCTGAATTGTTTGATTTCCTTGTAGATTCAGGATATCAGTCCTTTTTTGGATACACAGTTCGCAACTATTTTCTCCCATTCTGAGGTTGCCTATTTACTCTTTTGATTATTTCTTCTGCTGTGCAGAAGCTTTGTAGTTTAATTAAGTCCCATTTGTCTGTTTTTATTTTTGTTGCTTTTGTTTTTGAACTCTTATTCATAAATTCTTTGCCTAGGTCAGTGTCCAGAATAGTTTTTTCTAGGTTTTCTTCTAGAATTTTTATGGTTTCTGGTCTTACATTTTAAGTCTTTAATCCATCTTGAGATATATTTTTTATATGGTAAGAGATAGGGATTCAGTTTCATTCTTCTGCATATGGCTATCCAATTTTCCTAGCACCATTTATTGAATAATGTGTTCTTTCCCTAGTGTAGGTTTTTCTCTGCTTCATTGAAGATCAGTTGGTTGTACGTATATGGTTTTACTTCTGAGTTCTCTGTTCTGTGCTATTGATCCATGTGTCTACTTTCATGCCAACACCATGCTGTTTTGGTTACTATAGTCTTGCAGTATAATTGGAAGTCAAGTAATGTGATGCCTCCAATTTTGTTCTTTTTACTTAGTATTTGATCACATAATATTTTTGAGCCACTATGATATACCAGGCTCTTTAATAGAGCATAGAGATCCCAAAGATGAATAAGACAAAGATCTTGCCCTTAAGCAGCTCAAAACCTAGTGGATGATCCAGGCAGGTAGACATTGACCTTAAATGTGATGAGCTCAATACTGAAGTTGTACATACAGGTTATAGAGACAGTGAAGCTGTAGGTCTTGGGCAAATGGGAAAAGGTTCACAGAGGCGCTGACCCTGGGCTGAGTCTTAAAGACTGCAAAGAATTTGCCAAATAGACAGAGGAGGGAAGGGCATTCCCAAGAGAGAATAGCAGGTTCAAAAGCTCAGAGATGGAAGAGGATGCTCCCAGTCTGGGAACTCCATACATTTTGGGAGAACTAAAATGCAGGATACTGGATGGGGGGAGAATTGGAAGAGATGAAGTAAGTAGGGAAAAAAATCACATTTTATGCTACTCCAAAGAGTTTGGGTTTTTTGTGATGGCAGGGGAGAGCCCATGAAATATTTGGGACCGAGGAGTGACATGATCTTATTTGTGTTTCAGAAAGATAGTTCTGGGATGAGTTGGGAGGCATGCAGGGCTAGAGACAAAGAGGCTTACTTAGGAGTTGGACACTTACACCTGCAGATGTTTGTCACTGCTAGACTGGCTCTTCCAAGAGAATCCGCAAATAGAGATCCTGCTCTCCGTGAATCCAGCATCCAATTTATAGAACCCCAAATCACAACTTAGAAAGAAAAGCACTTTCTTAAGGTAAATGTGCTCTGTTTGCCAGTACTTTGACACAAAGAGAAGTGCTGGCTCCATAGAAATAATTAATCCTCTTTTTCTGCCACTGGGATAAACAAAGGAAAAAAGAAATAGATGTTATGAAAAAATAAAATCCAAGTCAGATCAAAGGGGATGTGGCGGAGGATTCAGCAACTGCCACCCTTAAGCAAAGAACAGTAATGAAGAAATGAGTTTTGGCAGCCCAGCCAATGGGATATGAAAGAAATTAATCCAGAAGGGATGTAATGACCTGAAAAAAATGATGAGCAAAGTCCAGAAGGATTAGAAGAGAGGAAAAGGCAGCAGACAGGTAAGAGCCATATTCTTCTCTGTCTTGCCTATCCGAAGGATATCAGATTTAAGGCCCCAGCAAAGGAAGAAGATATGAAAAAAAGAGTCAAACAATTGATTCAGCAAAGTCATTTAAATTTCTTATTCTTCTGATTCATTTTGCTGTTGTTGTTAAGGTGAAGAATGATATTTAATTTACTGCCATAACAGAAGAACTATTATAATATTAGCCTTGTTCAATCATGATGAAGTTTCAGTAGAGTCAGGACACATTTTGGATACTTTTGTTTTTTCAGCTAAAGATTAGAGTAGCTTGTGAGAATCAGACCTTTAGTATAATGTTCGTTGATGGTTTTTATTTTTTCTCTCCAGAATGGACTGCTGTGCAACAGGGAATTAAACTGAAATCATTAAATTCTTTCTGCTTAGCACTTGAGAGAACACTTCTATCCAGCCTGCCTAAGGTTAGTGAATACTATAATAATAAATTGTTAATACTGAAGTCTTTGGTATTTATCTGATTTTTAAATGATTTTTCCACCTCATTAAGTAGAGTCTTATTTTCTTTTAGTTCTTTGGGTTAGAAACAGATAAGATAATCTTGATGGTGTGAGAATATTTTCCTGACCAAAGCCTCTCAAATACACTTTGAAATGGCATGGACGTTCATAAGGACAGGTCAGAATTTGTAGACAGTTCTGAGTAATAGCTCCCAAGACTCAAGTTCTCATTTATTAATCGGTTTGTGCTTTTTACACACAATTTGACATCTGTTTCTTGGGCCTAAAGTGACAGTGCTCGCTTTGGGAAATTCAAAACAGGAATTTAGTCTCAAGTTTTTAAAAACATCCATACTTGCCCATTGTTTTCAGAATCAGGAAAACGCATTGTCAAAAGTTATGCTTATTAAAAAAGCTACAGAATGAAAAGCAAAATAAGAAACCCTCAGGGTAATTTGACTTCATAGTCAGCACTGTGCCCCAGGATATGCAAAAATATAACCGTGCGGTCATTAAGCTTTTTTTTTTTAACTAAAATAATATTTTCAGTTTGAATATTCTCAACATTGGTTAAGTCTGCCATCTGATTTCTAGATTTTTCGCTCATGCACTGCGGTACCTCTTTCACCCTCCTCCAGCCTCTCCACTCTCATGACTGCCCACACTAAAGAGAAAATTTCTACCTGCTCCCTGCAAGTTGAGGTAGGGAGCATTTGCCAAGAAACCTGCCCTTTACCAGAAGTGGGCAAAGTGGCAACCGCAGCAGACAACACCCCCAGGGGCCCTGTCTCGTGGTCGGGCTGCAGTGGAAATTTTCTTGGCTTCCTAGGGGAGAGGCCACTGACCCAGCTTTTGGCTGGAGCCTGCTGCGGGAGAACTAATTACTAGTGTGAAAAAAGGCTCCATTCAGGTCAGTGTTCTCTCAAACATTGTTTACATTTGATTTTAAATCCATACAATGGCAGAATTGACATTTGCAGCTTGCTACCACATTCATTTGTGAGGTTTTATGTTATTTTATTTTTAGGTTGGAAATGTTTGAGGAGGCATTTATCATTAAAGTGGTGGCCTTTGCTCCTAAAGCTTCGGCCTCACAAGTACAATAACAAAAACTGCTAATTAAAAGAGAGAAAACAAGCAGGAGTTGAACACAAAGGGGCACCCCTTCCTCATCAGCACAGAACAATAGACCAGCTCTGTATGCTGCCCCACTAAGGATCGGTTTTGGAAAGACTGCATTACCCATTCTACCGCCCTAAGTACACGAGAGGAGGAAAAGACACTGTCACTTTATACAATAATAATCCAAGATAGACTAGGTTATCCTCAATAACAAAGAAACCTCCAATCGCCGTGATTTAATACAGCAAAGGTTGTTCTCTCACAATCACAAATCCACTGTGGGTCCAGGCAATCGTCCAGAGCAACTTTCCCCGTAGAGCGACTCAGTAGTCGAGACCAACAGAGGCGCCACCACACGTAGATGCACCATCTGGAATATCGCCCTCCCTGTTCCATCCAGCAGAAGAAAGTGCTGTTTTCCCACCAGCAATTCAGTGCTTCATCCAGGAAGTCATGAATGGCATAATCCTTGGCCAAATGTGTCACAGAACCCTAACAGTAAAAAGGCAAAAAAAAAATCCTCATTCTCCCCCAAACTTAGATACAGAAAATCAGATAAGAGTCAGCACTAAAAGTCTATACATAACACCTTACATATATTTGGTCCTTCTCAGTTTACAGACCATGTATTATTTATATTTTAAATAATTGTTTTTTAAAAAGGTACCCTTTCTTTTTTAAAATAAATTTAATAATGAGATACCTCTATTTTTCTTTTCTCGTCTCTTTGCTATCTGCATTAACATGTGAATTTTTGCCTAGGCCAATGTCTGTAAGAGTCTTTCCTATATTTTCTTCTAGAATTCTAATAGTTTCCCACCTAAGGTTTAAGTCTGTTATCCACCGTGATTTGATTTTTGTGAGAGGTGAAAGCTGTGGGTCCAAGAATTTATGAAGAACACTTCTAAGGCAATCATAGCAACAACAAAAATAAATAAATGGGACCTGATCAAATTAAAAAGCTTCTGCACAGCCAAAGAAACAGTCATCAGAGTAAACAGACCACCTACAGAATGGGAAAAAATTTTCACATACTACACATCAGATAAAGGACTGATAACAAGAATCTATTTAGAACTCAGGAAAATCAGTAAGAAAAAAACGAACAACCCTATCAAAAAGTGGGCAAAGGATATGAATAGAAATTTCTCAAAAGAAGATACAAAAATGGCTAAGAAACATATGAAAAAATGTTCAACATCTCTAATCATCAGGGAAATGCAAATCAAAACCACAATGAGATATCACTTAACTCCAGTGAGAATGGCCTTTATCAAAAAGTCCCAAAACAATACATGTTGACATGGATGCGGAGAGACAGGAACACTCATACACTGCTGGTGGGACTGTAAACTAGTGCAACCCCTGTGGAAAGCAATGTGGAGATACCTTAAACAGATTCAAGTAGACCTACCATTCGATACGGCAATCCCATTACTGGGCATCTACCCAGAAGAACAAAAGTCATTCTATAAAAAAGACACCTGCACCCGAATGTTTATAGCAGCACAATTCACAATTGCAAAGATGTGGAAACAACCCAAATGCCCATCAATTCATGAATGGCTTAGCAAAATGTGGTATTTGTATACCATGGAATATTACTCAGCTATAAGAAATAACGGTGATATGGCATCTCTTTGGTTCTCCTGGAGAGAGTTGGAACCCATTCTATTAAGTGAAGTATCCCAAGAATGGAAAAATAAGCACCACATGTACTCACCAGCAAACTGGTTTCCCTGAGTGCACATTTGGGAATAACACCAATTGGGTATCGGACAGAGGTGGGGGCTGGGTGGAAGGGATGGTTGTATACCTACTTGATGAGTGCGATGCACACTGCCTGGGGAATGGTCACGCTTGAAGTTCTGACTGGGGGGGGGGATGGGGGGAGGGGATGGGTGCATACCTACGTGATGAGTGCAATGTACACTGTCTAGGGAATGGACACGCTTGAAGTTCTGACTGGGGGGGATGAGGGTGGGGGGAGGGGATGGGTGCACATCTACGTGATGAGTGCGATGTGCACTGTCTAGGGAATGGACACGCTTGAAGCTCAGATTCGGGGGGGATGGGGGGGCATGGGCAATATATATAACCTGAACTTTTGTACCCTCATAATGAGCTGAAATAAAAAATAAATAAATAAATAAACATGAATTTTTGTTCCTACCAAATAATCAGATAACTCAGTTGAGATAAGAAAGTGGATTTATTCCAGTGAAAATATTTTGATGTTTAAGATTGCTCTCAAAGATACTTTTTGGAACACCCTACTGCCATGAACTATCACCCAAAAGACAATTTTATGAGCTCTATATTATATGACCTCTATACTATAGACAAATAAAATGAGATTCTGAAGCAATAAACATGTTTTGAAAATTTTCTAGATTAGGAAAAGTTTGGAACAGAACCTTCTGAAACCTCACCCAGCATGTCTCCACCAGCCACAGCTGCCCCCAGATGGAATGTATATAAAATGGAACACATCAGTTCCACTTTATGGAGAAACTAAACCACAACGAGGTTAAGTAACTTGCCCAGGAACAGACAGCTAATTGGTAGCAGAGCCAGAGTTCAACCCCAGGTGTCCTGGCTGTACCCAGGTATCCCACTTTTAACCACCATGCTACACAGCCTCATGCACACACACAAAAATTCAATATTGCTTCTATTAAAGAGGGAGTTAAAGAACATGATCTGGACAGACAGACAGAGAATATGTGCTGGAGGGCCTTTTGTTCTATGCTAAAGATATTTGATTAATACTCTAAGCCAGGGGCCAAGAAATTTTTTCTGTAAAGAGCCAGGTACTAAATATTTTAGGTTCTGCAGGCCCTATATACTCTTTCACAACTACTCAACTCTGCCATTGCGTGAATGTAGCCATAAACAATGTGTAAATGAATGAGAGTAGCTGCATTCCAATAAAACATTTTTTATGAACCTGAATAGTGGGCCAGGTTTGGCTCATGGGCCGTTGTTCTCCCTGCTTTAAGCAATGAGAAATGTTGAAGAATTCTGACATGATGGAAATTGCAGTGGGTAGATGGCGTTTGTGGCGCATGGATGGTGAAGACTAGAGACAGGAGGCAGCAAAAGTAGTCCATCTGAGAAATACTGGTGCCCGCAGGGAGGCAGTGGGGTGAGAAAGAAGAGGGCATGGCCAAGAGAGGTCTTGGCAGGTGCAAACAATGGGCTTGTTGTCCAATTGGCTGTGTGGGATGAAGGAGGGAACTGAGTCCAGGAGGATGAGGACAGTGGGTGCACAGTGGTACCAAGCACCTCTTAGGGAACACAGGAGACAGAGAGAGAGTAAAGCAAAGGGAGCAGAAAGGGAAAGATGTATCTTGAGATGGAGTAAGTGTAAAGCGTTTGGATTGACTTGGCAGTGATGCCCATTAGACACCTGAACACACGTGTCTGGAGCACAGGAGGGAAGTCCAGGGGGAGATGTGGCTCAAAGTCAACAACATAAAGGGGGGTTGCAAACTCTCGGAGTGTTTAAGGCAGCCCAGGAAGAACTAAAGAAGGGAAATAGGCCGAGGAGAGATTCATGATTTCAACGTTTAAAAAAATATCAACATTTAAGGATGTTATGCAGGAAGAGACACCTGGAAAGAAGACCAAGGAGAGGCACAGGCACTCAAGGAAGAAACCAGGTGAGGAAAGAACATTGAAGAGGGATGGAGAGATTGGCAGTGTTAAATGTCATGGGAAAATCAAGTAAGAAGACTAAGTACCCATTGAGGCTGACCATCAGAGGGTCACTGGTGACATTAGAAAGAAGAATTATATTAGACTGGAGAGGAAGAACACCAACCTGCAATCATTTGAAGACAAAGCGGGAGACAGTCAAAAGAGATATCTTAAATACTAAAGAAGTGACTACAGGTGCTCAGGTGAGAGGGATTTGCACATGTTTATGCAATGGGAAGGAACCACATTGACAACAGAGAGAGATAGTTTGAGGATATAGGAAAAAGAAAGAGAAAGAAACCAATGGAACAAGATTCCTGAGAGGTGCGGGGGGTGGAATCCTAAACTCAGGGAAATGGGCTTGCTTTGGGGTACATGGGGGCAAGGGAGCAAGAGAAATGCTCCATCGTGCACGAGGAAGTGGAGAAGTGGAAAGGTGAGGAGGTTTGCAGATGACAAGCCTCTCTTTCCTCTGTGAATAAGAAGTGGTGTCTCTATATCAGAAGGCCCAAGGAAGGTGGTGGACAGGGTTAATTCAGAAGGTAAAAGAAACCACGAACCATTAGCCGCCAAACTACCTAGAAGTTTAGGAGGCCCAAACATTTTCACCAAGGATTTGTGGGTGCAGAAAAGACAGCTTCCACTGCCTTAATAAAAGTTTCGCTAAGGCTCCTTTGAGAGCAGCCCTAGTAGCCCTTTGTCCTCTATGAGGTGTGGCCGGCAGGTCCTTCCCTACATTGTTTCTGCTTAGGCCAGTTATAGTGCCTGAGATTCCACCAGCAGATTGTGTTTCTGTGGAGAAGGAAACATCTTCAGGATGAGGATTCACTGTTTAGAGAGATTAGCTGACAACTAGCTCAAGGCAAGAGGGGTGGTCTGAGTTTAGCGCTAGCTAGGAAGTCAGAAGGAAATGAACTGTACTGAAGCCCAAGTTCACTTCCTTCACGTGGAGGCCAGCACAATGGCCTCCTGCACACGGCTGTGATCATGGGACTGTCTGCAACAAACCCCGCGAAAGCATTCATCCTTTGCAGCCATGTAATGCCCATGAAAGTCAAACTCGTGAAAGGGAAAAATAAATACGTTTTGGTTTTACTGTTTGCTATTTAGGAAAATGCACTTTTAACAATATCCTGCAAAACGATACAAACATGAGAGGAGAGATTCATCTCTCTGGGCAGAGCAGTACTGACAGAAACAGTGCTATTGTTTTTAGAGATGCGGAAGACAGGGCCGTCTTGGGAGAAAGAGAACGCTGTCCTCAGGAAGCGCTGCAGTGCCGCGTTCCTGGGAAGTGGCATTGCCTGCGTGGGGGGTGAGGTGGCCATAGGCAGGAGGGCCCTGGCGCATGAACGCCTGATGCCTCCTAATCTGGCGAGCAAGAGTGAGCAGTCCTAGAATGAAGGATCCTGGCAGAGCTTCAGGCTTTTCACGTCTGGTCCCTCGGATCCCCCCAGAGCAGACACGGTGGACAAGGATAAATTACAACAGGCCAGTGGCGAGGTGGCTTGAAGAACCTTTCTTTACTTTCTTCCTTCCTGTGCCCTGAGTAGGTTCTGCTCACCGTCGACCCATTCTCACATCAGCTCCTTGTAAAGCTTCGCCTGACCCTCCTCTCACCCTCCAGCAGGATTTGACGAGCCCACCCCTGTGTCCCCGCCACACGACATTGGGACTGCGAGCTTAGCAGCTCGTGCTCCTTGGTCGTGCACGTGTCCTCCTTCTTCCACGGAAGCCCAGCGCTGCAAAGACAGGCCTGTGCCTTCCTCGTTCGGCCTCCTCCCCTCAGCCCCTAACACCTAGGAAAAATATAATAAACGTTTGTTGAATTGAAATACATATGGGAATTGAGCACACCAAGAATGTTTTTGAAACTTCAATTTCTTAGCTAATTAGACATAAAATTAGGAAAGTGGCTGAATAACAAATATTAAACTCTGAGTCCTCTTCAAAATGTATAATAATGTGTGGAGCAGCAGGAATCTTTATTCTCTCCCTCTAAAAACATAATTATAGAGCAAGAAATGACTGGAAGAATCATTTGCTCCATTCTCTTCTGCCCCCAGGTAGGCTATATTAAATTATCCCAGACAGATGAAAATCTATTCTTCTTTTTTTATTTCAAAAAAATGAGATTGCAATTCCACCATTCTAGTATTAAAAAGGCCTCAGCTAAGCACTTCATTCTGACTTCTTCTCTAAAGCCCACATGGTACACTTTAATTTGAGGTAACGCCAGCTAGATAAGATTTTTTTTTGTTATACTTTTACATATTATATATATAGACTTATATATAACAGATATAATAGATATGTAATGTAATATATAACATATTTTATATGTATGTGTATATATAGAGAGACACAGAGACAGAGACAGAGAATTGGCTCTATTTAAATTTGAAATTTCTGAAATAATTAAGTAGCAAATTTTTTTAGCAGAAGTATCAAATTCTAGGAATTTTTAGTCTTGACCAAACCAGGTTTTTAGTTTAGATATGAAACATGCTGGTAAAAGCACACAATGATATGGCTTTTTAAGTTATTAGATATATAGTAGTCGATTCTAAATCACTCTTCCCTGTGTTCCAAATTCTAGGATGTGGGAATGTAGATACTTATTCTCTTTCTGTTGTCACGAGAATTTAGATCTGAATTTGTAGGCATCAGTAATCATTCCCATTAATAATTACAGGAAATGAACTGGGGTTGGGGGTGAAAAGAATGGTACAGTATGGATTGAGGCTGCTGCAGTGAAACCTTGTGAGATTCAGGGGACTAAGGAAAAGCCAACAAGACTGTTCTCCATCAGTGGATGGAGGAGGGGTCAGGGGCGACACCATTAGGGGAAGACAAGCAGTACTCCGGCTTGGGAGCATGGAGGACTCTCTGAGGACCACTCACCTACTCCAGGGAGGTTAAGTACAGGTTCTCAACGTCTCTTCCATGTCTTTATTTCTGGGACTACATTCATATTTCAGGAATGGACTTGATGACTTGGAGTGAAAACAGAGATCAGAGAGGCATTGGGTATTTGGAAAGAGCCCCAAAGGATAGCAAAATGTTTATTAGAATAAAATCCAACATGATAAAGTTAAAAAAGTAGAGTTTCCAGAGTCTTCTGGGCTCAGATCCCCAGTTCTGCCCTTTATGGGTGAATTGGACAAGTCACTTATTCTCTTGAAACCTTGTTTTCTTCATCCATAAAATGGGGATAATGATATCTTTCTTGCAGGGTTTTATAAAGATTGAGTAAAAGAATTAATATCTGGACTATAGCATGTGCTCAACTAATGGCAGTCATTACTATATTTGTAACAAAGAAAAACATATTTATCTATTAAAAGTTAAGGGGTAAAGAAATAAATAGTAAACTAATTGTTTGCATTAATTATTACTGACTTAAAATAGCATCAATAATTAATGTGCATTTCATTGTTATATTTCAATAAATATAAAACATTAGATGTGAGGTTTCTGTTAACTTTACTTGCCATCTTCATTTCTCTATAATGTCTTATTTTCCTCAAATGTGACTTCTACAGTAAGGATCCCACCCCAATCCACCCTTGTACAACTGAATGCTTATTCTCCCAGCTGCAAGGCGTGTTGGCAGCTAAAGGATCACAGCTAAGTCCCTTCCCAGAAGAGGACTGTCCTTAGTCAAAGAGAGCTGCTTTACCCAAGATCATCTTCTGCCCCAAGGCAGCCCACCTCTAGTGCTGCCTCATGTCAGGTTACAAAGACCCCTCGCCTCCAATGGGAACAGCCCTTCAGGGCTCCCCAGCTGAGGCTCTTGCTGTGACTGCATCCTGGTCAATTCTGCCTCAGCCCCATCCTGTTTCCTCTGTTCCCATCAGAGGACAACTGTGAGAGTACTTCCCAGTCTACCTCACAGTCTGTTTCACAGGACCTGTAACAGAGGGTTTCAGGAAAATACATGTTGCCATTGGAGAAGGACCACCAGGACGCTGGGGAGAAAACAGAGAGGAATTTGGGGGAGTGAGGGGGGCCCAGGGTGCTGCTGGGGTCAGTGATGAGGACAGAAAACCTCACGGAGGAGCTGGAGCCAGGCCAGGAGGAGAGTGGCAGAGGATGGCATGCAGAGTGGCTTGGCATGGATGCAGAAGGTCCCAGAACCAGGAAAGGCCCACAAAATAGGACAAGACCACAGCAGAAACACAAGCTGAAATGGCAGAGGCTGCAGAGTCACCCCACCGCCCTGGGCATGGCCATGTTGGTGCGAGGAAATGCTGACCTCACGTGGGTCACCGCTATTCTAATACCTTAACAAAAGTTTTCTTCCTTTTTTTTTTTTTTTATTTCAGCTTATCATCATGGGGGTACAAAAGTTCAGGCCTCATACACTGCCCATGTCCCGCCCATCCCCCCGAGTCAGAACATTCAAGCGTGACCATTCCCCAGACGGTGCGCAACGCACTCATCATGTAGGTATACACCCATCCCCTCTCCCCACCCCTCACCTCAGTCTGATATCCAATTGGTGTTTGTCCCAAAATCTAAAATAGAAATCAAAGAGAAGACGGGAAATTTATATAACTGAAATTGTCTTTATGGACTTTTTCCCCAGGCCAAAGCAATTCCATAACAATAACACTTAGTTACCTTTCAGCCTTCTCCTCTGCAGACAAGAAATAGAAGCTGTTTGCTTTGACCTCTACAGCTTGTCAAACTACTCATTATATTCTAAACTTTTACGTTATAGCAAAGAGCTATAAGGAGTTTATAAACTCTGCAAACTATGGCTTACAGCTTAAAGAGTGTGAATGTGTGGTGCCACCAATTCTGTGCTGTTTAAAAGGGCAGATTTTATACTTTACTATAAAAATACTTGCCAGGTGTGCTGTAAACACGAGTATTTGAGAATTTCCTGGCTGGGCCTTCATAATTTGGGGTTTATTGAGCATTTTATTATTTCTCGCTAATAGTAGAGTTGTGTTTCTGGTTGTGCTTGGAGGGAGTGGTGAGTTCGACAAACCCAGGTTACTTCCCCCAGAAGCTGATGATCATGTCCCACCTGGCAGTTCTACGCTTCCTCCCGTGAATGATTTGAAGGAAGGCTTTTGTTTCCCCCTTTGCAGGAGGTGGGACGTGTTTTTCTTCCTTCTCCTCCACCCCATCATAAGGGCTTTTAAGTTATTAAGGAATCAGCAGCATGTGCATTATTCAACAGCTGCGACAGATCATTCTCCCATCAGTTAATGTCACTGGAGGGAAAATTGGAAGCCACTGGGGGTAGGAGAGGGAGGAGAAGGAGTCTTCTTGGAAGCGCTGCTGTCTGTGTCTGGGAGGGAAGAGCAGAGTCACCACACAGGGCGTCCCCCTCTCCTGCTCCAATATCCTGGGGGGAACTGCACAGGGTCCACCTTGGTTCTGAAGCCTGGAGACATGTGCAACTGGCCAGCGCTCCATCTCGGGCACTTCCAGCCTGGACCTGGTCTTCACCCTGCTCCTGCAGCAGCCGCAGTCAGGGATGAGAGTCGGAGAGACAGCCAGCCGGCCACTCAGGAGCAAGGCCACACCCACTGAAATGTGGGAGAGCGTGTGAGTTAGCTTGTTAGGGCTGCCCTACTAAAGGCCCACAAATGGGCTGGCTCAAACAACAGAAATGTACCGTCTCCCCATTCTAGAGGCCAGAAGACTGAAATCGAGGTATCAGCAGACTCATGCTCCCTCCGAAGGTGCTTGAGAATCTCTGTTCCAGGCCTCGCTCCTGGAATCTAGTAGCCTTGGCTGTCTTTTCCCTCTGTTTCTTCACATTGTCATCCCCCGTCTGTGTCCAAATTTCTCCTTTTTATAAGGACACTACTCTAGTCATACTAAATTAATATGCATGCTAATGACCCAATTTTAACTTGATTAACCCTGTAAAGACCCTATCTCCAAATAAGGTCACATTCTGAGGTACTGGGGATTGGGACTTCAATGTATCTCTTTGAGGGGACACAATTCAACCCATAGTAGCATGAGATGTTCCGGTTCTGGTGACTGGAAGGTTGGCGTTCCATACAGAAAATCCTTTCAAAATTGAGATAAATTCAAGAGATTCTTCAAAGAGAGCCTAACTGGGTAATTAATTAAGAGCCAGAGTATAGCCCTGGAGCTAGACAAAACTGTCTGCAAATCATAACTCTGCCAGTTCCTGGTGAGGCCATCCCTCTTCGTCTGAGCTTCCTCACCTGCAAACTGGGATGAATAACGATTTACACTGCGAAGATGAACTGAGAAAATATAAATAACACATTGGGTACTAAGGTCTGGGCACATGTTCTAGGTTCAATAAGCATATTAGCTATTTTCTAATGTCTGGATTTCTCCCTCCTTATAGAAAGAAAGAAATTCTCAGAGCACAGCCCATGGGTGTCACTTAAAGTATCGTCGAAAACCCCAAAGAGCTATTGAGGGATTGAGCTACCGAGTCCCAGCTCCCTACAGAGGCGCTGTCAACAAAGACGAGCCAAGTGGGGAGCTTCGGAGCTCACCTTTCAGCCAATCTAGAAATCTATCATGGCCAAGCTCTTCCACATTTGTATTTTCCAGAGACAGGTCTTTTTCTCTTCATTTAAGAAAAAAACAACAACAAAAGTCACTGGCTGAGTCAATAGACTCCATGGGTCATGGAAGCAAATTGCAAAGCTAATACAATGGATCTGAGAAATTGCTAATGTAATCAGATTTTGAACAAACTTTGGAAATGGTCCCTATTTCACAGCACCAAGGGTCTTTTTCTAAACTGCTCATTGCTTTCAACAACCCATTATAAAACCAACTAAAAGTGAGAAAAGCAAATTCAGCAGCAACCTATCTTGTCAAGACAAAGAAAACTTCCTCACTAGGAAGCTGTTTTCAGAAAAATATTCAATACCGAATAATCCTGTTTGAATTTTGCCACTCAAGGAAGTTTAGAAAGCAGAACTTGTGTAAGAAATTGCAGTGGGGTGAGGGAGGAGATGAACAGTGAAGGAGAGACACACAAAAAGCCCTTATTGCTTTCTACGTAGACAAACAGTAAATATTTCTGGATCTTTCATTGTAGGAAGCAAAAATTATGAGATCCCACATCTTTGCCTCTCAATATAGTATTTGACCCTCTTCTAATAAAATGCTATTGAAGACTTGACCTGCCCAGCCAGTAAAAGAAGACTGGGCAAAGTCTCTAAAAGAGACTAGGTAAAGTATGGAAGTCCCTAAGCCTAGCACATGGTAGATACTTAATTTAAAAAAAAAAAAAAAAAAACTTTTTATTTTTTCATAGGTAAGGTAATTCATATGTCCTAGTTTCTCTGGACAGTCCCAGTTCATATTTGTTGCCTTAACAAAAATATTTATAATGCCTGCTGTCATTCTCAAAAATGTCCCAGTTTGGACAATAAATTATACAGTCCACTCTATTGATATGCCACCTAGGGCAAGTCTGGAAATACATCACCACTTACATTTCCTTTTATTTTTAGAAATGACACCTGAAATTGCCTTTGGAATTTTATTTTCTTTTGGGGCTTATTTTATTTGATATTAGACATAAGCATTTTTTTTCCCTTATGTGATGTCAGATGTATTTGTGTAGGGGGTTTCTTTCCTTTTTTTAATAAGTTAACTTTTGCTGAGTAGATCTATCAATTGACAAATTGCGTGTCTACTATGTGCAAAATAGTTTAATGTCCAGTATAAGCAATATTCTGAAACATACTTGAGAGCATTTATTGAATTGGAAAATATATTTTTCCTATGCTCACTAAGTTACTATTGTAAGCCTTTTTGATTTGGAAATATATGAAGTCTTTAAATGGATGTGAAAATGAGGCAGGCTTCCAGGCCCGGCATTTGGAGACCTGGGTCCTCTGCCCAGCTGCTAATTAGCTGCGGCACACTAGGAAGGCCTTTTCCTCTCTCTGGATCCCAGTTTCCTCTTCCATAAAATAAGAGAGTCAGATGAGATAATCTCTGAGGCTCCTTTCGGCCCTAAAATTCTATGATCTGATGAACCATCTCTTTTCAATTGATTAAAATGAGTGCTAAGGGATTTCTTAAAGTAAACAAGCCAGGCATGATTTCAATTTGTTTTGTTTTTCCATTTTTCTTTTCATTCAATTTTCCATGTTGGCATGTTTGGGGGGGCGCAAAGTAAATATTTCTGAGTTGTCATTTAAAAATGACACCTGAAATCTTCCCCATTTGGAATGCCTAACACATTGCCGTTTTTAAGTCATGTAGACAGAAAGTTTAAAAGAAAACAGATTCTGTAAAATGAGTTGACTTAGCTTTAGCCATGTGTGGATTCAACCACCTATTTTGTTATTTTTTAAGTTTGCTGTCTTATAAATTGTAACTTGGAAAGATAAAGAAACAAAGGGGATTGATGAAAAATAAGCTCCAGTATTCTCATCATCAATTAAGGGATGGGTCCGCCCAGACCAGCTTAGTGTTACTAGTGAAGTAGCCCCTTCCTAGATGCTCACAGCCTCTCAGTATCAAATGACCTCATTTGTTGGCTCAGTGGTTTAAAAGAAGCATTCTATTTCCCATGGTTGTGCTTCAATATGCCCTAATCCATAGGAATTACTGTGGCAGAATGTTTCAACTTGCTGTAGCTTTCTGGCACAAGTAATTTTCATTGGAGCAAAACTCATAGTCACTTTATGACCAACAAAGACATTAAAATCTTAAAGTTATAGGGTAGGAGCCAAAATCAAATTATCTTAGTGACTTAGTTTTCTTTTTTAAAAAAATTTACATATTTGAAAACTATTTTAACACCACAAAAAAATGCAACTCAAACCTTGGTAAAATCAAAAAGGAATTTGTGTTTTGATTTTATGTACAGCTGGTGGCCAATGTGTTTATCTAGGTAGGGAGAGGGGGCAGGTGGGGGATAAAAATAGTAGTTAAGATAAAAGAATGATCACAGTATGGCATTTTTAAATAAATGAGAGAAAGTAGGTGGAAGAATTGAAAATCTATATACTCCACAGGAAGCAGGTGTGGGAATAGAAAAAAGAGCCATAGCTCACCTTTTGGAAAAGCAAAATGAAGCCATCACCAAAGTCCAACACTCATTGGAAGTAGCTCCTCAGCTTCTCTGCTAATATAGGGTTGAGAATTTAGGGCTTTCTTGAGAGCACTAATGTGCCTACTATGTGTTGGACAAAATTGGCTAGAAGGGGCCCAAAGCAATATGAAAAGTGATATGTAATATGCAATATGAAAATTATGGATTGCTCAATAATTATAAAGAATTTCAAGATGGTGACAGCAGAGCATCAAATGAAGGGCAAGGCCCTGCACAGAGGCACAGGTTACACACCCAGGCAGCCAACCTGGTGCCAGGCATATCCACACCCACATTAGCTCTTGTCCTCTGCTGAATTGTACAGCAACCTGGAGGTCTGTGACATTATCCAGGCTTTATAAATGAAGCCACTGAAGTTCAGAAAGGCATTTTACTTGAGGACAATCAGCATATTGGAGCTCAGATCTTCTATCAGCAGGCCTGGTGATTCCCCCGCAACCACAGTTAGCCACTGCACGACACAGAGGTCAAAAAAACACTCAGTGTTATGCCTGAACTTCTAGTATCCCAAGGAAGATCTGGACTTCAATCAGGTAAGTCTCCCAAACATGCCCTACCTCCTCTATCAGTGCTGTGTTCACAGGTTTTGCCAGATAAGTATTAGCTACATGAATAAGTGGGTGAACACTGCATCCATTACAATTATAACATACTTCAGTAAATTGTTTTATTTTTTTCTAGGGGATTTTTATAGCTAGATGTTTTAAATTATACTTATGATTTATAAATCCTGGCAATTCTGAGCCTGATATAGGACAAGAGAAATATCTGCCAGCATGCATTCAAAGCCATTGGCTAAGCACTGTGCCAGCCACTGGAAATACACATGCACACACAAATGCTCAAATGCAGTTCTTTTCCTGAAGGGCCTTACCACCTAACCGGACCAACAGAAAATGACAGCAAGCACAACACCGCCGCAAGTACAAGAATGAAGTGTGGACAGGCTCAACATGGAAACAGAAATAAATCAGACCGGGGACTTGGGAAAAATTTCCAAAGAACAAGATGCTTTTTGAAGGCAAGTAAAAGGTATTTCAATGAAAAACTGTAGGAGGAAAATTTCAAAAGTAGGAACAACATTTGCAAAGGTCCATAAATTATTAAATGGCAAGGCCTGGAGAAAGGATGCATGTGGGAGTAGTAGGAGACAAAAATGAAGAACACAGGTTCAGACCAGGAAAGGGCCTTGTGTATAAAGTCCAGGATGTTGGCTATCTCCCAGAAGTTCTGAAGTGTCATTCTGGGAGCCAAATGGCATTCCCATGACAAAATACATGGCTCTCACTCAGGAAACACTTAGAAATAGAAATACTAGGTGTCATGGCTAAAAACCAGCCCCTACCATCCCAGTGTCATTCATCCTCAGTTCTCTGTTAAGAGTTATCCCACAGGTGTCTCAAGCTTCCTGAGAATGAGAAGGGCTAGACTTTATGGAATTCTTACAGGAACCGATTTCATACCCGAATGCCTACCCATAACTCCTGGTTCACTAACACCAACCCCAGTGGACTCACTACCAAGTTCTAGGCAACCTGCCTTGATGATGGAGGATCGTCAGGTCTTGAATGGAGGATTCAGTCTCTTTGAAGCCACAGCACCTTCTGTTGCAATTCTGTAGGGTTAATGAACCTCTAAGTCACCTTCTATGCACTCCTCCAGTCTTAAGTTCTGCCAACTTAACTTATTAGTTATCTGTCAAGACTAACTCCTCTCTATCTTGCTCTGACTTCCCTTCCTCAGGGTTTTGCCCTGGACAACTGCACCAGCCTCCAGTGTGACCTCCAGCCTTAGTCTTCCTCTGCTCAAGTTCCCCCTGCACTCGGCTGCTGGATGACATATATAAAGCACAAATCTGACCAGTTCCATTCCCTGCTGCAGGGCCTTCCCGGCCTCTACTTTAAGAAGTCCAAGCTCCTTGGCATGGCATGTAAGACCACTCAGTTGGCCCCTGCCTACCCCCTCTAGCCCGATACCTTCCCTCCTCTCCCTCTGTTTGCTTCTCTGACATAGAACTGCTTGTGATTCCTATGCACACTAACCATGCCACATTCCCATGCATTTCTCATCTATTCCCTCTGCCTAGAAATCCCCTCTTCATTCTTTTTCTGGCTGATTCTGGCTCTTTCTTCAAGAGTTAATTGGGTTGCCACCTCCTCTGCCTTTTGCTCCCTCAGCCTGTGATAGGTATCTCTCCTCTATGTTCCCATAAACACTCTTCATATATATCATCTTCCTACATCATTGTCATTTATGTGTCTATCTCCCCTCTAGACTGTGAATTCTTTAAGAGTTCTAACCGTATCTCATTTACACCAAGAGTCTAACAGAGTACCCACTGGCGTGATTATGTGTGTGGACCATGGTTCCAAGATGGAAGGGAAGAAATTAGGGGGCATAGGTAGAAATAAATGTTAAGTAGCCATACGAGGCCATAGAAGAAATAACTTCCTTTCATTTTTTTCCTGTTGCTTAGAACTAGAACACGTCTTAATTAATAAATATATCCTCTAGGCATCCACGGAGAAAGAAAAAGCAGTGATCCTTGCTCTATCCTGTATTTCCCGCAGAATAGGATTTCAAAATAATGACCACCCTTCATGAAAGCCTAAAAACACTAGGAGTTCTCCAGTTCCCCAGGACAAGATAGGCCATGTGAGGCAACTTTATTAAGGCAAAATTGACGAAGTATTGGCAGCCCTAATACTTTTTCCTCTCTGTCCCTAACTAAATTGTTAAAAGGCAGCCATCCATTCTGAGATGGTAAGAAAGTCTCACTTGAGGTGGCAAGACAGCCAGGAGGGGAGAGCCTTTTTTTTTTTTCCCTTTCATTCTTTCTCAAGTATAGCTCAAGACTAATTTGAAGACGAGAAACGATTCCAGTGCCTTGTAAATTGCGATCCACATTGCAACTCCTTGCAGCCACAGTTCAGCACAGTTAGAAGTCAATTAAGGGAGGCCCTGGATTAAGACATCATGGAGACTGAATTATCTCACGCCAGCAGGAAAGAGTCGTTTCTTCAGCTCAGGTTCATGGTCTTTGGAGCAGAAGTGGTTTTGAAGAGGAAAGAAAATGCAGGCAATTGTGGACTGTTGCTTTCTGCAAAACAAGGAAATAAAGAAGATTCCAACCTACATACATAGCCAGCTTTTCAATATTCCTTAACTAATGAATTTATTTTTTAATACACTTCAGGTACAAACTTCAGGCCTGTAGGTTCATTGAGAACAGCTAAAAATACCAAAACATGGAGTAAACCACAACATCCTGCAGTTCCCTCCATATGTTTTATTTTCTTTCCCTGTTTATGGGATAAAATAGGTGAAATAAAAGTAAAAGTTTAATTACAAGAAATAAAGTGTCAGCAGTGAAGTTCACAGCCAGTTTCTGTACTTGGAGTCATGTAGCATGTTTCTATGATACGATTGTCGGTTTTTGATCGTGCAATAAAATAATTCCAACAATAAAAACCATTAGTATGCAGGTGTTCTACAATTTTCTCAGGGAGTTTGCAGGAGCTGGCATGTATTTGATAAATGCACTCCCAAACCCCAAGCTCCTATGCAGAGGCATGTGGCTTCACATGGAAAAGGCTTTTGCACACCTGCAGTAATCAAGCACAAACACAATGGGAGGCAAGGGGATTGGTGGGACACACACCCTTCCCTCTTTAGATGGGTGTTGAAGTATTAATGAGGCCTCATACATAGAGAGGCAGGATTGTCATTTGCTAATTTTGCCCACTCTTAGTAACTATCACTACAGAGATTCATGTGTGCCTCTTCAAACAGGCATAAAGGGAATATGTCACATTCCAACTTTATTGCAAAATTAAAAGTCATGCTATGATCTTTGAAGTAACTCTATTGCCATTATCAAGTGAGGAGATCTTTAGGCCAGTTGGTCAACAAACATTGACTGAGCAAGTTCTCCTAATGAGCGCTGATACTAGACCTGAAAAATGAAGAGGTTGTGAACTTACATCTGAAGCCTTCCACCGGAGTCTTCAAGCCAGAAGAATCCTTTCACAGGATCCTATGGTGCATCACTCACATCACATGTAAGCAGACTGAAGCAGAGCCGTCTGGTGGGCATGGGGGCAGGTGCCCTCAGCACAAGCCTGCAGATGCTTGTTGCTCTAAACTGTACACGGCCTGAGAACCACCTCTCCAAACTCCAGCAAGTCCAGATGCACACAGTATACATTGCATATGTCATATAATAATTCCGTGAATAAATTATTACATTCCTAGTGTTTAAATGTTAGCAGAATATTTTGTTTCTTTCCCTTTGTCTGGTTAGCCAGACTTGACTTGAGCAAGCTACCTCCAAGATGGGACAACACAGGAAATAGATGAAATTCAACCCCCCTGAGGTCCTTGTCCACCCATCAATTCACTCTTGCAACATCGCTTGAGGGTCTCTTCACAGAATAAGCAAGAGAGACCTGAAGGAGACATCTCTTCCTTCAGAGCTTAACAGCCCTTGGGAAGGAGTTAGAAAGTGTGTTTAAAAGGAAAAGTCCTCTTCTGGCTATATACCATTCCGGCATCAAGAATTTTCCCATGAGGGGACTTTCCTGAAGTATCCCGGGTAAACAAGGTGGTGCCCTGTCCGAGTATGCAGGTGTGATCAAGCCTTTCCTACTCTCCCTGTCCTATCTCACTTCCTCTCCACCACTGCCCCATCATTTGTCAAAACAGTCTGAAGCCTTCATGGGAGGAAATCCCAGATAGGTGGTCAGTCCATAAGGTGCTATTAATAAAATTAAGTCAGGGTAGCCTATCTAAGGCCACTCTGAGTGAAAGATCCAAAGGGTGAGTCTAAGCCAACGTCTATACCAATTACTAATGCTCCAAACCAGGAAAACCTAATAGCAATGCCAAGTTTGAAGGGAAGGTGTAGGCTCCAGACAGGAAATGAATCCAGAGATCGGGGTCCAGGAGAAAATAGGAGCAGAGCAGAGTCAGATCAGGAAGGAAGCAAGATGATTCCAGGCAATTGTGCTGACTTTCACTGGGCTGCCTTTAACTTATCAGGTTATTTTGGTTATTTGGTTATTAGGCCTAGTGATGGACATAGGCACCGGCAGAAAGGGTCAGAGTTGGAGCCAATACTCCCCTCTTCCAAAAACCTTTGGTTCTTACCTTATCTATTATTAGTATTAATATAATAATGTTATTAATATTACTAATTTTTCTTCTTTAAATAATGGGCACTTCATTATTACCCACTGAGAGTCTAACATAGAATTAAATTTAAAAAACCTGATTCTCTCTGATCTTGAAGATGAGTGATTGAAGACCAAACCTCTGGGAGAGGATGCTTAAACTAATCCAAACTTTTGCTTCTGATATTCTTTTACTTTTTAAACTCTGTATTTTCAAACAGAGGAATAAGAGCTCTGGGCACATGAAAAGCATTCATAAAGCAGCACTCTATACCCAGTCTTGTGCTAAGTGCTGCAGAAGTCACAAAAGTTGTAAAATACAGTCACGGCTCTCAGGATTTTTACAGTATCAGTAGAAAGATAGAAGGCTTATGAAAGGTGTGCAAATGTTAGGTGTGTTTGAACTAGCTTTTGCAGGTAACAAACCATCCCAAACTTTATGTCTTAAAGTAATCATTTATTTGCTCTTGATTCTGTCAGTTGGGCTCAGCTGAGCCCCTTCCCTTTGCCCTACATAGTGTCTGCTGAGTTCACTCGTGTGCCTGTGCCCCAGCTGGGACAGCTGGCAAGTCTGGAGTGGCCGGATCTTTCTCTTCATTGGAAAAAGAGGCAGGCTTGTTCCCAGAGTGGACAAGCTCCAAGACAACAAGTGCACAGGCTGCAAGGCATCTGGTGGCTGAGGTCCACAGCTTAAATATCATCACTCTGCCACATTCTGTTGGTCAAATCAAGTCATGATTCAGCTACAGTTCAAAAAATAGAGAAACCAACTCCATCTCTTCATGGGACAAGCTGCAAAGAATATATGACCATATGTAATTTACCGCAATCACCCACTAGACATAATTATTGATATTCCTAATTCCACAATGATTATATTCCAAATGCAAGATGAAGTCACTCCCTTCCAAATTGCCCAAAATTCTCATCCAATTTTATCATCAAACTTAAAGTTCAGTATGTCACGAACTGCATCTGGTCCAGGTGTGGATGAGCTCCTCAGTTACAGCTCTTTGCATATGGTTCCAGAAATCTGTAAACAGACAAGTTTATCTCCCTTCTCTTAGGAGTCACTCGTCCACAGCAATTCAGGAATAAGGCCGTGTAAAAATTACCATTGGAAAGAGTCCTTATTTACAGATGAATAGCTTTTTCTCATCCTGCTTTGTGCCCAAAGAAATTTTGGGGCCCAAAATTATTTTTTCACTTTGAACTATCTTAGTCTCTTTTAACTGAAGCTTACTCGACTCCCTTTAAAACTTTGTCAATTTTCTATGTATTAGGCTGTAGACCATTTTAATAGACAAAGGACACACACACAATTCTTTCTGATGCCGTGTTCTTTCTTCTTTGGGCAGTATATCAGGATTTTGTGAGTTAATGCCCTCAAGATCTTCAGAAGTTATTTTGTTCAGTTGAGATAATCTATTGGGAACAACCACAAATCTTTCTGAGGTCTTCAGAAGGACCTTAAAGTCACTCCTTTAATTAAATTTAACAAGAATCCTCTGCAAATGGGAGAAACTGAGAATGAAAAACAAGTTTATTTTCTAATCTAGAAAGTCCTGACCCTTCTATTTTTCTTGTACTTTTTGCTTGCAAACCAAACAATTCTTTCTTTAGTTTATCTCTTTCTTCCTGTATATTATTAACATTCTGCCTGGAAATTTCCTTAACCAGATCCACAAGATTTTTAGATAAATTTTCTATCTTCCAAGTTATCAAATGCAATAGTTTTCCAAATGTTTTGATCTAAAGCCAGTGCCACATGTTTTAGGCTTTTGTGATGGCAGCATCCCATTTCTAAGTATGAATTTCTATGTTAGTTATTCGCTTTTGTTCCCCAACAAACTCTATCCAAAATTAGTGGCTTAAACATTTATTTCCTCATAGTTCTGTGGGTCAACAATTTGTCTTGGGCCCAACCACATGCTGATTTGACTGATCTGGTTATGGTCGTTGCTGAATACACAACCTGTCAACAGCAGAGACCACCTCTGAGCCCCTGATATGGCACCATTTCCTGGGGAACCGGCCAACCATCTAATGGCAAGTTGATTACATTGGACCACGTCCATGTGATGGAAAGGCAGCACTTTGATCTCACTGGAATAGACACTTACTGTGGATATGGATTTGCCTTCCCCTCCCATAATACTTATGCAGAAACCACCATTCATGGACTTGCAGAATGTCTTACTCACTATTAGAGAATAAGGCTTTGCTCAGTATTGCTCTTATCCAGGGAACTCATTTTTCAGCAAATAAAGTGGGCCATGGGCTTATGCTCCTGAAATTCACTGGACTTTACCGTGGTTCTCATCTCACTGAAGCAGCTGACTTGATAGAATGGTGAAAGGTCTTCGTAGACTCAGTTTTGGTGCCCACACTTTTTAGGGCTTGTGTGATATCCTCCTGGATTCAATAAATGTTCCAAATTCGTGAATATTACATTGTATCATTTCTCACATAAATAAAATTCAGAAGCCTGAAAATCAAGGGGTGGAAATAGAGTGGCTCTTCTTATATCACCCTTAATCACCTACTTGCAAAATTTTTGCTTCCTGTGCTCGCAACTCTGGGCTCTGCTGGTTTAGAAGTCTTATTGTTACACAGAAATGCCTCCAGGGGTGCAAATAAAAAATGGTTTCATTAAGCTGGAAGCTGACAGGGACACCTGGACACTGGGATCTTTGTGGCAGTAGACCAATAGTTGGAGAAGGGAGTCATTGTACCAGCTGGGATGATTGGTTCTATCGAGGGATTTGGTTTGACACTTGGGAGTTTTTTTTCTTCCCATCAACCAATTCTAACACCACCTGGGTGTTCTAAAATTCAACTGAATTCTCAATTCTGTCACTACCTACCCAAAATTAGCCATCAAACTCTGCAGGTGTAAGGGACTCCATGGTCCAGCAAGACTGCCTTCCCTTCAGACTCCAGTCACAAGTATCAGGTCCCAGCTCACCCACACTTCTGTCTGACTCGGCTATGAAGCCAGAAGTTCCCACAACCTTCCTGCTAGACTTAATAATTTACTAGAACAACTGACAGAATTCAGGAAAATGTTACACTTAAAATTACTGTTTATCATAAGGGATACGAATGAACAGCTAGCTGTAGAAGTACATAGGGTGAAGTCTGAAAGGGTCCCCAAAGGCAGGAACCTCTGTTCCTTGGAGTTTGGGGCACGCCACCCCCCTCTTCCATGGATGTGTTCACTAACCTGGAAGCTCCTGGAACCCTGTCATTTAGGAGTTTTTATGGTGGTTTCATTATGTAGACAGAATTGATTAAATCATTGGCCATTGGTAACCTCAATCTATAGCTCCTCTCTCCTCCTCAGAGGATGGGGAGTGGGGCTGAAAGCTCCAACCCTGTATTCACATAGTTGGTCCTTGGGCAACCAGCTTCCGTCCTGTAGCTGTGGAGGGGCCTGCCAATAGCCACCGCAATGGAACAAAAGATGCTCTTACCGCCTTTATCACTCAGGAAATCCCAGGGGTTTTAGGAGCTCTGTGCCAGATACTGGGGACAAAGACCTAATATTTTTCATATTATACCACACTACTGCACAATGAAGGTGGCAGCCTTTTAATACTCCCATGCTCCATGACAAAAGTAAAGAGAAAGCTACAAAAACCCAGTGTAAGTGGGACTGTTAATAGCACAGACCCTTCAGGTGTGAAGGTTTAGGGCCCCTTCCCACCACCAGGTAAGGTACCACAATGAGTGAGGTACTTGCTTGTACAAAGGAATATGGAACAGTTACCAGATGAAGGAAATTATAAATACCAGCTACGACCACATGAGCACGTGCAGAAAAGAGGACCGTAGTACTTGCTAGTATTTCTTTCATACTTTGATATATTTTTTCTTTCTGTTTCCCTTTGATTCTCTCACTTAACTGACATAACACGTGCTCATAGTGGTTAACATTATAGATCAATATTTAAGTCACAAAATATCAAAGGGTGAATAGACTGAGCTAGAAGAGGAATGAACATCCTCCAGTGAGTAAACTAACATATGAAGCTTCTTGAATCCTCTTTTGAGGAAAGGGTTAAAGAGTGTTTTCCATTGTATCATGTTAGCAGAAGCAAGCTTTTTCTCTTTATTTTGAAGTTAAACATAGTTGAAAGAAGGAATATGTGAATGCCAAGTTAGCAAGATGTTGACAATGCTGCTTTGTCCCGTCACCCACTTGTTTAAGTGGGGAACTACTTTTCCTGGAATGCCCTCCCCCTGTGACTCCAGGCTAGCGTTGCCCAGGAGGAGCTGGAAGAGAAGCAGCGTCCATTACCCTCAAAGCTTTCCACCGTGAGCTGAGGTGATGGACTGAGCAGGGGTGACAAGAGCGTTCTAGCTTGTCCTCATTCTCCTCCGCTCCAGGGCCAGTTCTCCTCGTCTGGTGGCACCGCTGACCACAGGAGCCCCAGGTCCACCTGGCAGCAGGGCCATGGCGGCAGCAGAAGGTCAGAGGCAGCAGCTGTCCACAGACCCCTGATGCACTCTGCATTCGTGATCCCACTTTGGCAGCTGGACGTCCTGGCTCTCAGATTTCCTTCTTAGATTATGACCCAGCCCAGGACTGCAGGATGCACAGTTAGTGCTTCTTCCTGGATCCTCAGCTCCTCCTCTGAGGCTCCATGTTCCCAGTTCCTCCCATAATTGTGTAAGGTCTAACATCTGTTATGAATCCCTTATCCCTAATGCTCTTAATGGTGCTGCTGCCCTGATGGAATCCCAACTGAATCAAGATGTGTACAAACAGGACATCACAGAACAAGCCCCTGAAGAAAATTTTTTAAATGGGATTGCAGTTGGAGAAACAGTACTTTTCCCACCCCTGTTGTTTCTTCCTGTGTAGGGGGTGTTCCACTAGCAAAAGCTCCTGGCCTGTCTCCACCCCCAGTCTCCTCCTCAATTGGGGGTCTGGAACGTGGAAGTGGGTCTGTAGGACTCTGTCCTTCCTTCTTTTAGGAGCGAGTCACCTGCATACCAAGAACACATATTCGGCTCCAGGTTTGGCAGGAGCAGATCCCTGCCAGGGGCAGCTCTGCCTGGGAGGGGTGGACGCTTCCTTCCCACGCTGGATTATAAATTGCACTTGCCACATTCTCCAATATCAGTCTCATCAGAATAAAGATTGTACTATGCCCTGCATCTGTTCTATTTCTGCATATTTCTCATCTGGTTCAGAACTCAGTTGGGGAGAAGAAGTGTTCATTACGGGGTTCCCTGGAACCCCAGAAGGGATTACTCAAGGGAAACTGCCTAAGAAAGTTTCCTGCCAGTTCTTGAAGGATGTAATGGGAATGGAATAAAAGAGATGGGAGAGGGAAGATGGAGAAAACAGGCTGAGCAAAGAAAGGATGCTGTAGGTAGAAGGAAAATTAATCTGAGGAAAATAACAGTTTTTAAGCAAATGAAAAGTAATAAGGGAAGAAGTTTGATAAGGGGCAGAATAGTAGGGCAACTGATGAAGGGCTTTAAAAACTAAATTTAAGTTTTTAATAATAGTTACCTTAATTTTTCTCCAATTATTTCACTTCTTCCTAATATTAAATTTTATGATCACCTTTACTTCCAGTTTAATGAAATATGCAATCAGCTCTTTCATAGATGTCTTTTATTGCTAATATGTGCTTCTTACTGTCTAAATCAAAGAAGTGACTTGTCATTAGTAATAATGACCTGGGATCTTATTGGTCTCTCTCCCAGCATCTTGCTTTGACTTTACTTGGGCTATATTATATTTTAGTCTTACACGATAAAAATACTTTGCAGGAGTAGAATCCCTTTTCTATGCTATAAAATATATTTCAAGGTGCTTGGCTAAGAAAGATAATGAGAGAGAGAAAGATGGGATGATAGAAACATTTATCCCAGCTCAGTGTCTGGCAGGAATTTAACCAACGAATTGTGTCTCCGTGTCTGAGTTCATCCACGTGTTATGAATCACACCGTTGGAAAATGCACCGGTATTTCCCTTTGGTCCCCTTTCTACGCTCCCCCTCCCCATCCTCACATTTCAAATTCATTTTTGTTTCTGTTTCAGGCCTAATGAGACTGTGATCAATGTGTCTCGAGCTGACCCTGCCTTCACGTCTTCAATCATACCTTCTCTGTCTAATCCACTATCCTCTTCTCTTTGTCAACCGATGGATTTATTTAGTTAAGAAAACTAAAAATACAATCACGCCTCAACTCCACAAACAGGCCTCCGGTTTGATTTTCTTCGTTGTATGAAATCCAGCCAACCACGGGCGCGAAACTATGCCTTTACAGAATCTGTCTCTGGATGATGTATGTGCCTCGTTTGTGAGGACAATTTAAAGTCCGCTTCATTCTGCTCAGGCCACTTCCTGAGTAGTGTGCTCTGCTGGATCACCTCCTGAGGTTCTGAGGTTGCACCTCAAAAGCTCTATCCCTAAGCAGATTCCTGCGTGAGTTAGGTCCTTCCAATGCCTCTCTTGGCACTAGCCAGGGGCTCAGCACACAGCCAGAATCAGCCAAGGGGATGCCGGGATGGGCCCGGCCGCCCAGACCCCCACAGCAAGCTGCCCACAGGGATCACGGTGGCTGAGGACAGGGTGCAGTGCCATGACTGCAAACCTAAAGCCCTTTGAGGCCGTCCTTCCTACTCCTGTAAGTGTACCAACTTCACAGTCAATCCTAAGAGAGCTTTATGTTTGCAAATTATTGCACGATTTGGACAAAATGCTTTTTCATATTATATCTCACTTGTGACTTCCAACTTTCCTAAACGTCAACCTTTTTTTCCTTAACTCCCTTTTTAGAGATGAAGTACCTGAGCTTCCAACACCTTAGTAAGATGACAAGTGAGTGACTACATCAGGCCAGCTTTGTGTTCCTTCCTTCTGTGCCAATTTCCTCCCTCTCCTGACTTGTTCTCTAATCCCTGCTACTACCATGGATCTCCATTCTGAGCCCCAAACGCCAGCTCAACACCCACCACCTTCACCTCTCCCCACTCCCATCACTCCTCCCTGTCTGCAGAGCTCCCATCGCATCCTACCACACTCCAGCTGCAGGTGCGCGTCAGGTCCTGAATACTTTCCATGGAGATCTGGGGACTGTAACCCCCAACAAGGCATGATATGAAAAGAAGCCTCCATGCCTTGGATTAGTCCCTACAGTTTAACAGACTGGAACAATACAGGCTCAGGTAGTATGAGGAAGAAGGGGGGAGAAGTGAGATATAATTATCCCTCTCTTTCTCCCCTTCAACTTAGTCTGTCTTTTCTCCTGTTTTACAATAGAATTTTACCTAAATGGAATGAAGTGAACACACTGTGATTTCTTCCATTCTTTATGTCCTTGCCTAATACCTCTCCTTCATCCCTACATGCTTGCAATAACTTACATTCATGCACCTACAGTATCCATCACCAAGATGATCCCAGATACCTTGGGACATCAAACTTCCCAGGTAACCTTGCTTCGAGTCTACTTTCTAAGGGTGGACTGCAACTCATAGAGAGAAAATGGAATTTCATCACACTAATCCAATTTAAATTATACTCACTGAAGTAACAGATCGCAATAAAATTTATCTTCTCTTTTCTGTCATTTGTGTGCTCACTGCTCTGATAAACAATCATTCACATTTGGAAAAGGGAAGAATCAAAGAAAGCATAATTGAATTCTGATACCACTTGGGAAATATGGTCGTAGATGTGAGAATGTTAAGAAGGTGCAAAGGACACTAAGAAAATCATTTGTGTAGCTGGCACACTGTATATTTATCCTGCAGATTCCTGGAGAAGGTTAATAAAAGAAAACACTCTCAGATCACATCATGCACATTTTTTGTAAGAGTGAAACACAGCTTTCATCTGAGGGTACTTTTCAGGACAAAGCATTGGGAGAAATATCCGTCTTAGAGCCGCCTCAATACTCAACTGGGAAGACAATCAATATTTAATGACAAGAGAGCCACAACAGGAACAATGGGGAAAATGGGGTTCTTTCCTCTTTAAATAATCTGTAGCATATTTTTTAATGCAACTGCAGTTAGCCAAAGGGGAAAGTATGGAACTAACTCATCCTATTTCTTAAAGTCACCAATAGCACATATTACATAGACAACAAATAATGCTTGATATCATTCCAAATATTTTCTCACATTCCTTGGGTTTATTCCCTTTACCATCCTGCGAGTCAGTCAGAAAGTACCTTATTTTTGCAAGTGATAAAATGGAGGAAGGGGAAGTCGCTTGCCAGGGTTGACACAGCTAGTTAGTGATGGTGTTTGATTGGAACCCGAGTTTGTTGAACCTCCAGCACCACATCAATCTATTATGCTAGTTCCATACTGGCCATGAGCTTGCAGGCATTCCTGGAATCCATGAAAATTGTATTTGCGATTGAGACCCATCTGATTAATTGTGCTCTGTGTCCAAGCCAAAGAATGTCATATTTAATTTAGAAAAATGGAGGTTTAAATGTAAATGCAGCCAACATCTCACGTGCAAGCCTCCTGCCTTGAATTTTTTGTAGCACGTCTCTTTCAAAGAGCTAAGGAAAGTTTGCAGCCTCTTGCTAATCCTCCCAACATGCCTGCGAAAGGCCCAGTGGGCAGTTTTAATTATGCCTGGTTTACAAATAGAAAAACTGAGACGCAGATGGTGAAAAATGAAGCTGAGTAAGGGATTTCCCCGGAACCACTGGCAGATCAGACCCAGGCCACGGCTTGCCAGGCCGGCACAGTCTCGGCTTGGCCACGTTTTCTGAGTAAGACGCCTCCAATGGCAGATGAGCATTAAAGACTCTGGTGTGTTTCCACTGCAATATACACGTACTTTGAGAGGTGGTGAAATAAATGGTTCAGAGCATGAGGTTGTCGTGAGGGGCAAATGGTGTGCATGGAAAGTGCTTGGCACCAAGTAGCTGGCAGGTAGTACGGGCACAAGAAATTAGGCTCTGCCTTGAAAGGAATGAGGCTGCTTATCTAGATACTCAATAAATAGTTATGGAAGAAAGGAAGAAAAAAGAAAGTGAAGGAAGGAGAAGCCTTTTAAAATAGAAATCTTGGCTCATTATCTTTTTCCTGCAACTCGTTGGAGTCTCATGAAGTGTTTTATCTTCTGTAACATGGTGGGTTTCGTGGTCTAAACACCATTTGAAAATGTATATTTTGGCCATAATATTTTTTAATTCTGCCCTTCATATAAGTCAACTCCCACCTCACTGTGCAGACTTCTTTGCTTGAATTACCAATATTTACCCCAACCTAACCAATAAATTGAATGTAGACACATTCTGTCTATTATGGCCGGTTTCAGCATCAGTGTAAAACAATGACAAGCCTTTTTTAAAGTAACTAAACATATCTGGCTATATTGCAATAGTCTCTCAGGTGCTCATCACAAAACCAATTCTTTTCCTTTTTAATCCTTTCCTTGATTATCTCCAAAAATAAAGCATCATTCTTTCCTATATGCCAGCTGCAGCCAGATACGCTGTGATGTAGGTAGTGTGTACAATTAAGATTCTGAAAACTTTGCTTAGAAAACTGAAGGAAAGATGTTGGAAAAACTCATGTCATTCACTGGCTATGTGGCTTTCTTTACGGCTACATTCAATCTTCTACCCCTCAATTCTAACACACTAAGAAAGCCTCTGACACTAAGGAAGGCTTGAAATGGTTATGTGTCTTCCAGCTTGTCAGACTCAGTTGCTCCACTCACTATGATATTATTAACTATGTCTACATTAAAAAATAATGAGTAAAAAAATGCTCGATTGCTTAGAAGGAGGGATTGCTAAATACGGAAAAATTGAATTGCTTTTAACCTTGCCTAGGTAATGTGTACAACTATTCTTTCAATGTTTAATCCCATTATTTAATGTGTGAGAATAAATAAATAAAAATGGGCTGACAGAAGTGGCAATATAATATCCTTTAATCTGCAGTTCTCAGGGCATTTAAAAATAATAATTTTGAAAAGAGCATTTGAAAACATTTGATCTTAAAAATGCATATTTTGCTTATTCTAGTGTTTGTTGATTTGAAGGCTTTGAGGTCAGCCCAGTAAATATTCAGTTTGCTTGGCACAAACTGTGCAGGAATCTAATAGAAAGCAATATTGTTGAAAATGGATATCAATTGAAAACAGAGAGCAGTGTCAACTATTCCCCACTGGGAACAGACAACAATAAAACCAGTCAAGCATTACACAGCCGAGCCTGCCAAATGTCATTAGAGTGGAGAAAAAAGGAAAAGAACATGGTAGGGAAAGAAGCACTTTGCTTTATTTTTTCCCTCCAATTTAAAAAGACACACACACACACACACACACACACATGAACACACAAACTGGTGAGGGGTGGAAGGAGAACATTTAGCAAATAAGGACAATAAAACCTAAAATTGTCCAAGCCAGAGTGGCCACTCCCTCAAGCTGGCATATTCTCTTTTCCTTCTAAAAGTGATTACATTATAAAGATTTTCAAATGATTTTTCCGTCTTTTCAGCTGATTCTTTTTCCCCTAAGAACTCTTTTATTCAGGTGCCTTTGTAATCACAAAGTTCCCGGTTTTTAAGCCAGCATTGCAATGTCATTTGTGGCAATCATGTTTCTATCATCATTTATTTAATTGATCTGAGTTATGGGTTTTTGAAAAGGTATACTTTTTCATTGTTACCACCAAGCTTCGATAGAGAGCTTTAAAAAAAAAAGGGCTGCAGAGAAGCCCTATCTCTGGGTGAAAAGAAATATTTACAGTAGTGCCAAAATTGATGAAATGATGGGGATGCGGGAAAGTAATTGCTGGGCAATGGGATCATGGGGGAAAACATATCATCACCCCCAACCCCACCCGAAGGCAGAATTGGGAACCAGTGACTTAGCCCCAAAACTTCTGCCATATCTGTGGCATTTTCATTGATGATTTGTAAATTTTCAAACAAAGAAAAATTGTCTCCTACAGACAATGGTCAAGCTGCTGAACAGCCAGCCAAGAGCTCCCCCTAGTGAAGTTGCACACACAGCAGTGCGAGCTCCAGCCCCGTGTACACAGGCACACACACACTTTCTCTCTCTCTCTCTCTCTCTCTCTCTCACACACACACACACACAGGCTTAGACGGGATTCGTTAGTCCAAAATGTTGTCCACCCCACATTCTTTTAAAACAACATGAAAAAAAATCCCCCAAACTCTCCTGGTTTTTCCCTACTCTTCATTGTTTAGCCCCACACCCAGCAGTGAAGAGCCAGAGAGAACTCCCTTGTAGAGGGCAAAACTGTCAATCTGATCATATTATTTTGAAATAGTAATAATCACATATTGGCTCCAAATCTGCATCCTCAAGTAGATGCTGTCAATGTAGAAAGTCCTCAGGGGCAGCATATTACTGTGTGATTAGCATAATAACTTTGTTGTGTAAACAAAATAAAAGACAGGCTTGAATATGAGAAATGTATCTTACATTATACTGGTGTCTACAGCTTCTACAGAAAAACCTATTGTCTTTAGCCAATCTTTTATTGTGGTTGCAGGATTACTGTGGTTAAACACCTACTGATTCTTGCAAGCAGCTTTCTATGAGAGTGTACTGCATTCGTATACACGCATGCATATGACCATATATTTTATTGCAGAACAATATATAGAACACTCGTCTTATTCATATTTAACAGAACTAATTTGCTATAACACTAGCATTCCATCTCCCAAATCAACCCTAATTCCTTCAAATACATTTTGGCTTCCTCCAAAAAGATATTTTATTGGTTTTATGAGCCTTGAGAGAGCTCTGAAGGGAGAATAGGCATTCTTTAGGGGAAAGAAAATAGCAAATGTAGAAATCAGATGCAGAGATGAAAGGGATTTAATATCTTCCTAAAAATTCTTTGAAAGCTATGTCAACGTTTTTAGGAATATTCAAATGACTGATGTTTTATAATTAACAGCTGCTTGGATTAAGCACTGAGAACTCCCTAGCTCCTGCTAATATATCTTTTCTTAAATCACAGGTCCACAAGACAAGCGGTAACAGCTCTAAGATGCTAAAGGTAACTCGATTTTCCTGGGAGTTTCTAACCCTAGAATGCAGTTTATGAGATGCCGTACATTTATACTCAATCCTTGAAACTAGCAAACATCAGAATGACACAGGATAGGTTATTTTTTATATAGTAGTGCTTTTATTATCAAGCTTTTTTGAGTAAAAATCATATGCATATGAAACTAAATTTAAATAAATCCATTGGTTATAAATACTACTACTTACCTCCCTAGAGGATGGTGACAATTAACACTGAATTCTTTGCAAAGCTTCAGTGGGACATGCTGCTATATAAATGTAAATAATAAAATTTTTTTTATTATAATATTTTCTAGAGTATATTTTAACAAACTCATTTAAAATACTCAGATTTTTGTCCTTTTCTTGATTCTTATACCTTCACAAAACAAAGAGAACAGGTAGGGGGCTGGGGATGGTAGCATAACTAAGCCATTCAATGGAACAAATGCGGATATCACCAATTTTACCCATTGCCAAAATATTAGGGCAAGAACTTCACTTTCATAAAACCCACACCTATGATGAACTCTTCTACAATTCATTGTTGGACTGCAGGTATATAATTTGGCCTGCAAAAACTTATTTTCTTCCTTTACAAATGAGGGAATTATAATGCTCAATACCTCTTAGAATCAAAAAGAAACCACTATATAAAGAACTGAATTTAGACCTATTACATTAATTAAAATTCTGTAGGCATCTCTGAAAGTGTAATTTGGCCCAATGTGTTTTAAAAAAATTCATGAAAATTAGCTAATGAATATTGTGCAGTCACTTCCCTAACATAAAATAACTCAACCATTTAAATTGCACAAATTCCAAAATGGTCTAATTTACAATACATCGTTGTTTGCTTGTTTGTTTTAGAAGAGCTTAACCTAATAACATGGTGAGATTGTATCCTTTTAAAAATTTCAATTTTTTTATGAATTAACAAGAGGCTCATGGCTGAATTTTTGTATGAGTTTAGCTATTACAACCCTAAATACTAAATTCTGACAATATTTACAGCTGCTTAAATTTATTAATCAGAATTTGGTCGTGTCAGTTTCCCCTAGATTGGGAGTCAGGAGTTTGGGCGTTTGAGCTGGCACTGACAATTACTGACTGCTTGATCTTGAGCAAGCCACCGTGTCCTTGGACTTTCAGTTTCTTCATCTGTAAATTATGGGTAATAACATCTGCCCTGTTGACCTCATGGGATCACTGTGAGACTTAAATGAGATAGCACATGTAAGAGCTTTAAATATTAAAAGTGCTAGATAAATACATCCCCTAGTATTGAAAAGTAATATCTTAGTCAATGAACTGTTTAATCATCTTTAAAGAACCTTCTACAACCCTCTAAATTGTTCTTTCATTCATTTATTTAGTTAGTTTTAGGAAAACAATAAATGTTGAGTGATTTATTTGCAAAAGATTTATTTTTTAGAAAGTCTATCGTTGGTATTGTTAGAACTTTAGTTAGGTATCTACCTCAGTTCTAACCCCTCTTCTCTCATTAGAATTGCCTTCCAAATGGTATGAGAACACAGCCCATATATAGAACCATCACGCTCCTTTGGTTCGGGTTCTCCCAGCCTAGAGGGTATTATCCAGAAGCTTGTCATGGGAGAATTTGCAGAGGGGGTCCTGGAGCAGAAAGCAGCTTTGTCTGCCCTTCACCCCATCATGACCAAAATGGAGGAACCAGCTCACAGACGTATTCCTTTTTAAAAATTGGAACCATATGGAATACTATTCAGCAGTAAAAAGAAATGAACTACTGATACAGCAACATAGATGAATCCCAAATATAATATACTAAATGAAAGAAGCTAGACTTGAAGGCTTGTATGTATGATGCCATTTCCAGGACATTCTAGAAAAGGCAATAACCATATAACGGTAGGACAGAAAACAGATCACCAGTTGCCAGGGACTGGGGGTGGCAGGGAAAGGATTGAATACAAAGGGGCACGAAGAAATTTTTGCAGGTGTGGGACTATGCTATATTTGATTATGGTGGTGGTTATATGACTGCACGTGTTTGTCAGAGCTCACAGTCAAAAGGAGGAATTTTACTATCTGCAAATTGTAGCTCAATAAACCTAACTTAAAAAAAAAACAAGAATCAGAAAAGTCAACATGAATGTGTTACCTTGCTTGGATTGCAACTCTTCCTTTAAAATCAAATTGTATTTCCATGGTAATTCAGACTGTTCTCTGGTAAAATTAAGTCATATTAAGCTAATCAGACATGTAATTGAATATGGTTAAACTTTAAAATAAAGTTTTCAGTACATATCTACCACATCAGTGATTAATTTCCATAGAGTACAAAAAGTGTAATTATCTTACAATGATAACTATTTCATTTTTATTGTTTCCCAATGGTAACAAAAGATTTCCAGTCTTATAAGCATAGTTATATAGATTTTACCTCTCCCCCCATCCTAATCTAGCCCTTAGAGAATTGTTTATGACTTTGTTTTATAAGTGTTGCCCATAGAAATGGGAATACATCCCCTCCTATGGGGCTGTCAGTCAAAAATTTCAGTTGGGTACAGAGGACCTCACTTAAATTCTGAGTAAAATCCGTGCCCAGAAATATCTGATCAAGGGCCCAAAGAAGAGAAAATAAAATGAATAAATCAAAAATAGCCCTAGAATTCTTCCAAGAATTGCAACCTATACATATACTGTATGGATAACATGCTGTAAAATGCTAGCATTAAAAATTTTTTTTCCTAAAGATTCAGATGCAGCTGCCAGCTTCAGTGATTTTATTTTTTATTAATGGAATTGTAGAATTTTTAAAGACTGAGAGATAGTGGGCAGCTCCTTTCTAGGACAGTCATTGAGAGAGCGGATTAAGGGGGAACATATCTGGAGCAAGGAGGAGCTGGAGGAAAATACCACCTCTCTCCAAATCCCCACTGGAAGCTTCTGTTGTAAAATGCTATATAAAACAATGCCCAAACAATCTATCGCTGGAAATACAATTATTTGCAGGTGTCTCAAAGCCATTTAGACTCATTCACTCGTCTTTTCTCCTCATTGACATTAGTTTAATCTTCGAAAATCAGATCACAATCATGCCAGACTTTTTACCTCATTAGTTTTCTATTGTCTGCTCTGAGGCACCACATACATTCCTATCTCCAGGCAAGACTGGTTCTTGTCTGCACTTGGCTTCTACCCCTCCTCCCTCTTCATTCTTATAAGAAACACTTTCGATTTAATAATTTAGCTACTTCTGGAGCTAAATAGAAAAGGTTTCACCTGTATTTTTTTTGAAAACTAAGAACTTTGGGATATAAACATGTTTCTGGCTGTTATCTGAATCATGCATGAGATATATATGAAACACCCACACGCCCAGTAATTCTCTGTAGATGATAAGTTATATTAAATATATATAATGCTGTTTCTTCATTGTGTTAAATCACAACAAAGTCACTTTCTTGGTAAATTTGTATCTCTTGCATGTTTTTAGCACTGTGATAAGAGAAGCCTTACCTAGCATTGTTTTAACTATATTTGGGATGAGGTTAGGGAACTCACTAAGTACAACCAGATCCAGGGACATTAGCAAGCAGATGCAGCTGTTTTCTGCAAAGCCTTGAACTTAGGCATTTAAGATTACTGTGATTTTTACTTCTCCAGATGTTGCCTCACATACACAGTAGATAAAATGTTGGAATTCCTTGTCAACTAATTGTATAGCAAGACAATGTATTTCTTTTATATTTTAGCTAGTATATCATTTCTAAATAGGTCTGATACATATTTGAGGCTCTGAAATCTAATTTTCTGATTTGGGGCTCAGGGTCAGATATTATAACCCTCAGAAATTGGGGTCAATAATAAAATTGCTGATAAGTCTTTGAGCAACTACATATTTCAGTGCTAGCTGTTATTAACTTTTCAAGAAATCTAAGTTATATTTACAGAATGTCATGAACCATTCCCTTCATTGTTTATTTCCTTATTGAATATGAGCAGAAATTATCCACCATACAGAGAAGCATCAGATCTCCTGACTAAACAAGTTTTACTTCCTTTGGGAAAAAAATAGTAATAATAACCTTTGATTGTATAAGAACATCATAATCTACATTGTCATTCCTGATTCAGCCCATGCCAAGAACACAGGACGATTTACATATGCTCTAATCAAATATTTGGGGGCTGGGGATTCACACTGCATATCTCCAGATCAGGATTATGTGACATGCCTTGGATTCTAGCCAGGTTTAAGGCTCTTCATTTTTAAAACAATAACCACCTGCTAAAAGAAGAAAGAAAGCCATTTCCTTCTTGACATTCGTTAGCTTAGGATCAGCAGAATCTTCCTGCTGCTCAGATTGAAATGTAATAGCTGCAAGGTTGAAAACTGAAATCTTGCACTAAGCACTTCATTGCTGCTGGCTTGTAATTTTTTTCTCTTCCAAAATTACATACACAAAGCAGTTTTAGACTCTGTAATCAGATATTTTGCCTCATACTACTGTGTGATTTGGGATGTTTTCTTTCTTGTCCTTTTTTTTTTTTTTTTTAGAACTAGGTCTGCATAATCCATACTTTCAGGGTATATACACAGGCTCTGGACTCTCATTGCTGTTATATGACATTTGAGGAATTTTGACCAAGCTAAATGAGCAAGATGAACTCAGACTAGTTAACTTTTATGGGGCCCAAAGCCCTCAACTCAGATTGGCTGGACTCATTTTTATTTGTTTGTTGTCCAGTATTACAGCAATCAGTAGATATATGTGTTGCAGGGTGAGAAGTCTTAGGAGGGGAGAGGCAAGGAGCAAGTGTAGGCCGAAGGAAAAAGGAAAAAAGGACTTGACAGCCTCGAGGTGTTGCTTTATAACATGCTCAGACTTTGCAGGGTCATGGAATGCATCCAACTCTGTCTACATATGGTGATTCTCCCAAGAGCCCTCTGGTTTCTCTCTATGATGAGCTGACAATGGCCTTATCATTTTATCCTCTTGCCAGTCCAAGTAACTCTTGTATGGAAGCATTTAGGGGGGGGAAAAAAAAAACAGATTTGTAAAATTCATAAACAAGCAACAAACATTTTGAAAAAATGCTATGTTTTATTTGCAAAATGTACAATTAACACAGCATGGCATTGCTCTTTTTTAAGCATCATGACTTTGGAACCAACACTTTCCCCTCACAATGCATTATTATTTATAAATGTGCTCAACAGTTAATATCTATGTTTTTAAAAAAGTATAATATAGCACATTGCTTCAGCATACTCTGGCAATATACTTCCATTTATAGAATTTTGAGTTTACAAATGTATTTTTTCAAGTTTTTCAAAATGGACTCTTTCTTTTCATATTAATATATCTCTATATGTACTATCATATTTCTGTGTGTGTATTACTTAGTTGCTTCCTAGATGTCTTCTGACCTCAGGCTTACCTTGTCTAAAAAGCAACATCATCGACAATTTAGTTCTCAGCTTTCTACACCACAATTCATCCATTCATGCAGGATTATAAAATGTAGAAATCATCTTAGAATTCTTCCTTCCCTCCATCTATTTATATAATATCAAGAAATAAAGAAAGCAGGCAACCAAATTGGATCAGGAGATATTATTTTCAACTATTTATCTTGGAATGTATAAAAAGGGACTACATAGTAAAGCAAACTTAAGCTAAGGTATGAATGTAAATTCATATTTCTAATAGTCTTCTTGATAATCAGAAAAACGTTTGGGCTGTCTTTTTGTCATATCTGATGTGATCAGATTTTCAGTCTTTACCTTGACATGGGGTGAAGAAACACATACACTGGGGGCATGAAAAATCCTGCTGTGCCATTCCTTTGTTCATTTGCGATTGCACTATTAGCATTCCCTTCAACCCAGGGATGCTTTGCAAAGATCATCTGAAACCATTTGCCAATTGTATCAGGATTGGTTTACCTAAAATTAGATAACATTATCCATAAATACATTTAACCCTCCATAGGTAAACTGCAGAGTGTTTGAATACACTAAAAGCCAAAGGCTGAGGGAGTGCATCACTGGCAAGTCCTGAGCTTGTGGAGCTGCCCTTGCAGCCCCTGAATCCTCAGGCCTTGTGCATGAAATGCGACCATCTGATGTATGGATTCTGGGAATATGCTGGTGTCAATCTGCATATTAAACATTAGTGAAACTGAATTTTGTTACTTCTTCAGATTAACAAAAACCCTATAGATAGAAGTTCTAATGTTTTCTTGTTGCATCCCAACGGAGCATCTTGCACCTCCCCTGAGTATATATGCCCCATTTCAGGCATGTGGATTAGTCAGAGTTCTCCAGAGAAACCGAATCAAGAGGACATACAGTCATCCCTCAGTATCCTTGGGGGATTGGTTCCAGGACCCCTCTGCAGATACCAAAATCCACCAATGCTCAAGTCTCTTATATAAAGTGGCATAGTATTGCATATAACCTACACATATCGTCCTGTATATTGCGTCATCTCTAGATTACTTACAACACTTAATACAATGCCTATACATCACTTCTTTCACATGAACTCAACATAGTACTCAAGGCACAGCAAATTCAAGTTTTGCTTTTGAAACCTTGTGGAATTTTTTTCTGAGTATTTTTTATCTGAAGTTGATTGAAGCCGTAAATGCAAAACCCACAGATATGGAGGGCCGACTGTGTGTGTATATATAGGAGAGACAGAGAGAGAGAGAGAGTTTAAGGAATTTGCTCACACAATTTGTGGGAGCTGGCAAATGCCCAATCTGTAGGGCAAGTCAGCAGGTTGGAGAGTCAGGTAAGAGTTGATGTTACTGTCTTGCACCTGAAGCCTTGGAACTTTGGCAGAATTTCTATGTTGCAGTCTGGAGGCAGAATCCTTTCTTTGGGAAACCTCCGTCTTAGCTCTTAAGGCCTTCAACTAATTGGATGAAGCTACTCACACTAAGGAGGGTAATCTGCTTTACTTAAAGTTGACTGGTTATAAATGTTAATCGCATCTTTAAAATACCTTTACAGCAACATCTAAACTAGTGTTTGATCAAGTAATTGGTTGATATAGTCTAGCCAAATTGACACAAAATTAGCCACCACAGTTACTATTCACTGTGCTGTAGGGAAAGAACCCACCACAGATGGACAAAATGATAGGCTGCTTTCCTCTTCCATCTTATCCCACCCCCACAGGCCTCAGTGCAGAGAAGAGGGGAGCAAGAGCAAGAGAGCAGACAGCCCCCACTCTGCTGTAGACCCATGCTGGGAACTCTTCTCTGCCCTGAGAGAAGAGAGCTTTGAATCAAATCAAAAACTGAAGCTTAGAAATCAGCATGACTGAATCTTAATTACCAAGATGAAACTGTGTTAATCACTGAAGGGGACTAGAAACTTGTGGAATTGGACTGAGCTGTCATCAAGACAAGTGCAAAATGGGAAAGGAGAGTTCAACACAGCACAATGGTGACCACATTGGAAAAAACAAAGTCCTAGGGAAATATCATATTTTGAGACTTCAGAAGCATCTTTGCTCTTTGTGCGCATATGCAAAGAGCAGACAGCAAAGACACCATGGAGGAAACTGGGTCCGGCTAGCAGAGGGAGGCATGGAAGTGGTTTAGTTGTGGGTTGCAACACAGAGCTTCCAGGTGGACTGTATGGACAGGCTTGCCAAGGGCCAGGGCTGACCTGGCCTTGATGTGTGACAGTGGTCATCAAATACCCAGAGCACCAACTTCGAGGTCAGGAACATAATGGCTTGGATCTGGGCTATGCCCAGTCAAGCATGTTATTTACTTCTTTCTTTATACCTCAGTTTCTCCAACTGTGAAATGGAAATCATAATGGCTACTTGTTTTATAGGGCTGCTATTTGGATTAAATGGTGGCACATAATAAATAAGTGGTTCAATAAATGTTAGCTAGAGGCATTATCACCATCATCCTCTTCATCATTAGATGGCAAAAGTTATTTCTCCTTCTCTGCTAAAAGTGAAGCATCTGGTAAACTCTTGACTCACTCTACTGAAAGTTTTATGTCTTCAGATAAGATATTGGCTGCCTTTTGCAGATCTCCTATATCTTAATGGGTACTCTGCTAAAAGCATTTCTTATGTAATGTCCACAGTAACCCCACAAGGTGGATATTGTCTGCATTTTACAGATGAGAAACATCACTGAGGTTTGGATAAGCTTACCAACACGCCCAAGGTCACACAGCTCGTCAGGGCTGTGCTATTTCCACCATAATGTTCCGCCTACTGACCATGGACCTCCTGCCAGAAAATCTGTAGATCATGTGGAAGTGTCAGTAACACTAAAAGAAAGTAGTTGTGTTGACAGTAAGTTTGAATCATAATGAAAAGAACTGAAGGCATACTCATAAATGTATACTTGATTTTAGGTGAGAAGATTCCAAAATGTTTGTGGGTGGGGAGGAATGATGGACATGTTACCACAGACATCAGACTCTGTGGACAGGAAGCTATAATCAAACAAATTTCTAACAGTCCAGTTAAATATGGTCAAAGGAGGAAAGGCAGTCAAAGAAGCAGATGTGGCTATAAAGGGATTTCCCTGATGAACTAGGATTCTAAAAGATCTTGATCAAAATGTGCCAGTCATCAAACATGAAGGAAAGGCACAAATAAGGATTAGTGTCTGCTTGGCTAAGTCCAGAACAAGCTGAGTGTTGGAGAACATGCCAAGGACAATAAAAATGTTGTTAAATTTTGGCAAGGAGAAAAAGAAATATAAAGGAATAGATTGACCTATTGCTTGGCGTAGGTGATATAATGTTGAGAGGATGATAGAGAAAAGGAATAATTACTCACCTCTAGTTTTGCTTATTTTTTTCTCACCAAAAATAATATCTTCGAATTGCAAGGTATTGTAGAATTTCTGGTCAATAAAGATTAAGAAAATATATAGTTGCTTTAAAGTCTCCAATCGCAGATATATTTTTATTCCCAATAATTTGCTGGTGGAATTGCATAATCACTGCTAATAATCAGGAGAAATCAAAAAAGACCCACTCAGACCATCGTTGTCCCCAAATTCCCAATAGTGTATCAAGGTATGCCCTGCCTCACCAGAAGCATCAAATGCTGCAGGCAGAGCTAGCCAAAACATGGAAAGTACACGGACAATGGAAATTATTGAAAAAACAACTAAGTTAATATATCGGTTATCCTTTTAGGGAAAACAAATTCAGATCCTCCAGAGCCTAAGGATTAAGGAAGAGTAAATCTTGGTATCTATGCCCAGCAAGATTACATGCAGCCTTTTTGTTTGAGAATATGTGTTATTTTTTTATTTCAAAATATTACAGGGTACAAATAATTTTGGTTACATGTATCACTTTTACAATGATTAAGTCATTGTTATAAGAGTGCCCATCATCCAGCTATTGTTCATTTTACCTGTCATGTAGGTTTTCACCCATCCCCTCCTTTCCCCTCCCCCCAGTTGATTTCCATTGAGTTTTACTTCCCTCTGTGCACACATGTGCTCATTGATTAGTTCCAATTTAGTACTGAGCACATGTGGTGTTTGTTTTTCCATTCTTTAGATACTTCACTTAGGGTAATGGTCTCCAGTTTCATCCAAATTGTTGCAAGTGGCATTAAGTCATCCTTTATGGCTGAGTGGTATGTCATGCTGTACATATACCACATTTTGTTAATCCACTCATGAATTGGTGGGCATTTGGGTGGATTCCACATCTTTGCAATTGTGAATTGTGCTATGATAAGCATTCTAGTTCAGGTGTCTTTTTGATAAAATAATTTCTTTTCCTTTGGGTAAATACCCAGTAGTGGGATTGCTGGATCAAATGATAGGTTAAGTTTTAGTTCTTTGAGGAATCTCCATACTGTTTTCCATAGAGGTTTTACTAATTTGCAGTCCCACCAACAATATACTGTGTTCATTTCTCTCTGCATCCACACCAGATATATTGTTTTTGGACTTTTTAATATAGGCCATTCTGACTGAGGTATGGTGATATCTCATTGTGGTTTTATTTAATAATTTGCATTTCCCTGATGATTAGTGATGTTGAGCATTTTTTCATATGTTTATTGGCCATTTGTCTATCTTCTTTTAAAGAACTTCTGCTCATGTCTTTTGCCCACTTTTTAATGCAGTAGTTTGATTTTTCTTGCTGATTTGCTTGAATTCTTTGTAGATTCTGGTTATTAGTCCATTATTAGATGTTTGTGAATATTTTCTCCCATTCTGTAGGTTGTCTATTTGCTCTATTGTTAATAATTATTTCCCTGACTATGCAGAAGCTTTTTAATTTAATCAAATCCCATTTATTTGTTTATTTATTTATTTTTGTTGTTGCTGTGATTGCCATTGGAGTCTTCCTCATAAATTCTTTGCTGAGGCTGATATCTATAATAGAAGAGTTTTCCAACATTTTCTTCTAGAATTCTTATGGTTTCATGCCTTACATTTAAGTCCTTTATCCATCTTTAATTAATTTTTGTAAGTGGTGAGAGATATTGATCCTGTTTCATTCTTCTGCATGTGGCTATGCAATTTTCCTGCGCCATTTATTGAATAGGTTTTCTTTTCCCCAGTGTATATTGCTGTCTGCTTTGTCAAAGATCAGTTGGCTGTGTGGGGGTGGTTTTATAACTGGGTTTTCTGTCTCTTCCATTAGTCTATGTCTCTATTTTTGTGTCAATACCATGCTGATTTAGTTACTATAGCCTTGTAATATAGTTTGAAGTCTGGTAATGTGATGCCTCCTGATTTGTTCCTTCTGCTTAAGATTGCTTTGGCTTTTCGGGCTCTTTTCTGGTTCCACATGAAGCGTAGAATTATTTTTTCTAGATCTCTGAAATACAACATCGGTGTTTTGATGGGGAGTGCATTGAATTTGTAAATCACTTTGGGTAGTATGGATATTTTAACAATGTAATTCTACCAATTTATGAGCATGATATATTTTTCCACTTGTTTATATCATCTGCGATTTCTTTCCTCAGTGATTCATAGTTCTCTTTGTAGAGATCTTTCACCACCTTTGTTAAGTAAATTCCCAGGTATTTTATTTATTTTGTAGCTATATGAATGGCATTAAGTCTTTGATTTGACTCTCAGCTTGACTATTATTGGTGTATAGAAATGCTATTGATTTGTGTACATTGATTTTGTAACCTGAGACTTTGCTGAATTTATTTATGAATTCCAGGAGTCTCTTGGTGGAATCTTTGGGATTTTCTAGGTATAAGATCATATCATCTGAAAAAAGTGATAATTTGATTTCCTCTTTCCCTATTTGGATACCCTTAATTTCTTTCTCTTGCCTGATTGCTCTGGCTAGGACTTCCAGCACCATGTTGAATAGAAGTGGTAACAGTGGACATCCTTGTCTTATTTCAGTTCTTGGTGGAAATGCTTTCAACTTTTCCCCATTCAGTATGATGCTGGATGTGGTTTTGTCATATATGGTTTTTATAATTTTGAGATATGTTCCTTCTATGCCTGGTTTGTTCAAAGTTTTTATCATGAAAGGGTGCTGAATTTTGTCGCATGCTTTTTCTGTATCTGTTGAGATCATCATATGGTCTTTGTTTTTACTTCTGTTTATGTGGTGAATCACATTTGTTGATTTACATATGTTGAACCATCCTTGCATCCTTAGGATGAAGCCCACTATGTCATGGTGAATTATTTTTTTGATAATCTGTTGAATTCAGTTTGCTAGTATTTTATTGAGGATTTTTGCATCTATATTCATAAGGGATATTAGTCATAGTTTTCTTTTTTTGTTGTGTCCTTTTCTGGCTTTGGTATCAAGGTGATACTGGATTCATAGAATGTGCTGGGAAGGATTCCCTCTTTCTCTATGTTATGGAATAATTTCTTCAGAATGGGTCCCAACTCTTTTTTGTAGGTCTGGTAAAATTCAGCTGTGACTCTACCTGGTCTCAGGATTTGTTGTTGTTGTTGGAAGGTTTTTTATTGTTGCTTCAGTCTCATTGCTCATTATTGATAAGTTTAGGGGTTATATTTCTTCCTGAATGAGTCTTAGGAGGTTGTGTGTTTCCATAAATTCATCTATTTCCTCTACATTTTTTAGTTTATGTGCATAGGGATTTTTCCAGTATTCACAGATTATATTTTGTATTTCTGTGGTATCAGTTGTAATATCTCCTATTTCATTTCTAATTGAGTTTTTTGAGTCCTTTCTCTTCTATTCCTGGTTAATCTAGCAAGAGGTCTATCAGTTTTGTTTATCTTTTCAAAGAACCAACTTTTTGTTTCATTGATCTTCTGTATAATTTTCTTATTTTTTATTTCATTTAGTTCTGCTCTGATCTAAGTTATTTCTTTTCTTCTGCTGGCTTTCAGCTGGGTTTGCTCTTCCTTTTCTAGTTCCTCGAGACATTTCTTAGATTTTTAATTTGTAATCTTTCTTTTTGTTGTAGGCACTTAAGGCCATGAATTTTCCCCTTAGAACTGATTTTGCTGTATCCCATAGATTTTTTTTTTTTTATTTTTATTTTTTGTTTGTTTTTCAGCTCATTAAGGGGGTACAAAAGATCAGGCTATATACATTGCCCATGCCTCCCCATCCCCCCGAGTCTGAGCTTTAGTTGTGTCCATTCCCTAGACAGTGCACATCACTCTCATCATATAGGTGTGCACTCCTCCCCTCCCCCCACCCCATCCCCCCCAGAGAGAACTTCAAACGTGTCCATTCCCCAGGCAGTGCGCATCGCACTCATCAAGTAGGTATACACCCATCCCTTCCACCCAGCCCCGACCTCTGTCCAATACCCAATTGGTGTGAATCCCAAATGTGCACTCAGGGAAACCAGTTTGCTGGTGAGTACATGTGGTGCTTGTTTTTCCATTCTTGGGATACTTCACTTAATAGAATGGGTTCCAGCTCACTCCAGGAGAACCAAAGAGATGCCATATCGCCATCATTTCTAATAGCTGAGTAATATTCCATGGTATACATATACCACATTTTGCTAATCCATTCATGAATCGATGGGCATTTGGGTTGTTTCCACATCTTTGCAATTGTGAATTGTGCTGCTATAAACATTCGGGTGCAGGTGTCTTTTTTATAGAATGACTTTTGTTCTTCTGGGTAGATGCCCAGTAATGGGATTGCTGGATCGAATGGTAGGTCTACTTGAATCTGTTTAAGGTATCTCCACATTGCTTTCCACAGGGGCTGCACTAGTTTACAGTCCCACCAGCAGTGTATGAGAGTACCTGTCTCTCCACACCCACGCCAACATGTATAGTTTTGGGATTTTTTGATAAAGGCCGTTCTCACTGGAGTTAAGTGATATCTCATTGTGGTTTTGATTTGCATTTCCCTGATGATTAGAGATGTTGAACACTTTTTCATATGTTTGTTAGCCATTTTTATATCTTCTTTTGAAAAATTTCTATTCATGTCCTTTGCCCACTTTTTGATAGGGTTGTTCGATTTTTTCTTACTGATTTTCCTGAGTTCTAAATAGATTCTTGTTATCAGTCCTTTATCTGATGTGTAGTATGCGAAAATTTTTTCCCATTCTGTAGGTTGTCTATTTACTCTTGTGACTGTTTCTTTGGCTGTGCAGAAGCTTTTTAATTTGATCAGGTCCCATTTATTTATTTTTGTTGCTGCTGTGATTGCCTTAGGGGTCTTCCTCATAAATTCTTTGCCTAGGCCAATGTCTGTAAGAGTCTTACCTACGTTTTCTTCTAGAATTCTAATAGTTTCTGACCTAAGGTTTAAGTCTGTTAACCACCGTGATTTGATTTTTGTGAGGGGTGAGAGCTGTGTGTCCTGTTTTAGTCTTCTACATGTGGATATCCAGTTTTCCCAGCACCATTTATTAAATAAGGAATCTTTTCCCCAGAGTATGTTTTTTTCTGCTTTGTCAAAGATTAGATGGCTATATGAGGATGGTTTTATATTTGGATTTTCTGTTCTGTTCCACTGGTCTGTGTCTCGGCACTTGTGCCAGTACCAGGCTGTTTTTAGAACCACAGCCTTGTAGTAAAGTTTGAAGTCTGGCAAATTAATACCTCCCATTTTGTTTTTGTTGTTTAATATTGCTTTTGCTAAACGGGGTCTTCTCTGGTTCCATACAAAGCGTAAAATTATTTTTTCTATGTCTGTGAAAAAAGATGTTGGTAATTTAATAGGGATTGCATTGAATCTGTAGATAACTTTGGGCAGTATAGACATTTTAACAATGTTGATTCTACCGATCCATGAGCATGGTATGGTTTTCCACCTATTTACATGTTCTGCGATTTCCTTCCTCAGAGTTTCATAGTTCTCCCTATAGAGGTCCTTTACCTCCTTAGTTAGATATATTCCTAGATATTTTATTTTCTTTGTTGCTATTTTGAAGGGTATTGAGTCCTTAATTTGGTTCTCCGTTTGACTGTTATTGGAGTATATGAATGCCTCTGATTTGTGTGTATTGATTTTGTATCCTGAGACTTTGCTGAATTCATTAATCAATTCCAGGAGTCTCTTGGTTGAAATCTTGGGGTTTTCTAGATATAACATCATATCATCAGCAAAGAGTGAGAGTTTGATCTCTTCTGTCCCTATTTGGACTCCCTTGATTCTGCTTTCTTGCCTGATAGCTCTTGCAAGGACTTCCAATACTATGTTGAAAAGTAATGGGGACAGTGGGCAGCCTTGTCTGGTTCCAGTTCGAAGTGGGAATGCTTTCAGTTTTTCCCCATTCAGTATGATGTTGGCTGTGGGTTTGTCATATATGGCTTGTATCATTTTTAGATAGGCCCCGTCTATGCCTATTTTTTTGAGTGTTCTTATCATAAAAGGGTGTTGAATTTTGTCGAATGCTTTTTCTGCATCTATTGAGAGTATCATATGATCTTTATTTTTGCTTCTATTTATGTGATGAATTACATTTATAGATTTGCGTATGTTAAACCATCCCTGCATCTCTGGGATGAAGCCCACTTAGTCGTGATGGATTATTTTTTTGATAAGCGCTTGGATTCGATTTGCTAGAATTTTATTGAGAATTTTTGCATCTATATTCATAAGAGAAATTGGTCTATAGTTCTCTGTTTTAGTTGCATCCTTTCCTGGTTTTGGTATCAGGATTATGTTGGCTTGGTAAAAAGTGTTGGGGAGAATCCCATCCTTCTCTATATTGGAGAATAGTTTATGTAGGATGGGCACCAGTTCTTCTTTGTAGGTATGGTAGAATTCAGGTGTGAACCCATCTGGTCCAGGGCTTTTCTTTTTGGGAAGGTTTTTTATTGCTGTTTCGATTTCAGATCTAGATATCGGTCTATTTAGGAATTCTACTTCTTCCTGGTTGAGCCTGTGTATCCCATAGATTTTGATAGCTTGTGTCCTCTTTGTCATTCAGTTAGAGGAATCTTTTAATTTCCATCTTAATTTTGTCTTTGATCCAATAATCATTCAGCAACAGATTGCTTAATTTTCATGACTATTTCACACACCCACTGCGATCAATGTTGGCAGCTGAGACCAACATTGAGTGTTTCTCTTAGAGTTAGTTGATTTCTAGTTTTATTCCACTGTGGTCTGAGAAGGTACATGGTATGATTTTAATTTTGTTGAATTCATTTTATGGCCTAAAATATGATCAATCTTGGAGAATGTTCCATGTGTTGATAAATAGAATGTATATTCTGTAGTTTTGGGTAAAATGTTCTGTAAATGTCTGTTAGGCCCAAAATGTTCTATAGTCCCATTTAAGTTCAGGGTTTCTTTATTTACTTTCTGCTTGGATGATCTATCCAGTTCTGTCAGTGGGGTGTAGAAGTCCCTGGTAATTAAATGTTGTTGTATATCTCTCTACTTAGGTCTAGTAGAGTTTGTTTTATGAATCTGGGCACGCCTGTGTTAGGTACATAAATATTTATGATTGTTATGTCTTCTTGTTGAATTGCTCCCTTTACCATTATATAATGACCATCCTTGTCTTTTTTTACTATTATTGATTTAGAGTCAATTTTTCTGATACGAGAATGGCTACACCTGCTTTATTTTGGTTTCCATTTGACATGCAGCCTTTTTTCAACTTCATGCCAGGTCAGTTACTAGAAAGTGAATTTCAATGTTGGACCAATGTTCTCTCTTCTAGAATATTCTCTCCCTCTTATAGACCTGTGTATGTCCTCTGAAACAAAGAGTACCAATTGAGGATCCATGCACTGAATTCAGCCTGCAAGCCTATTTTGCTGTTTGGCATCATTTGTTTTTTTTTTTTTTTGTTGTTGTTGTTATTGCTTTTAAGTGGGTCATATGCTCTCCACAATGCCCAGAACCTTCTGCTGTCCTTTCCTCTATCCTATCACATATACTACCTGTCTACTGGCATAGGTGTAACCTGATTTTGCAACCTTTCTCTGGACCACATAAAAAAAAATCAGATCCTTCTCCTTTTGCACCCTTCACATCCTTAAAGCCTGAGGATATTTGAACAAGTTTATGCCAAAGACTGAGCCCTTCACCAGGCCACTAAAGAGGATTTCTATCAATGACTCTCAAACATTTTTATTTCAGCCCCCATCTCAGGGCCAAAGATCCTGGAACCCAGATTAACAACCCTTCCCTTGGTCCAGAACTTAGCAATAAAAAATAATTACCAAGGATTAAGATTTCAAAGCTTCAATAAATTTATTGCTAACCACATAATTTAATTCCTCACTGTTTATTCCATAGAGAAAAATATGATCTTACACATAAATTTTCATACTACCTCTGCTTCTGTAGACATTTCTGTAAAATGGATTTTTTTCAGAATCATTGTAAGCATTAAATAAAGCTAAGTGTATTTTAAATGCCCCATAAAATAAAAATATCCTGGTCATCTTGTTATGTTATAATTATTTAATGTGTTTAAAATAGAACAAATTTATAGGGAGCGTATCGACAGTGAAGTGCTACTGTGCAAGCAAATTTTGAATCAGGTATGTATATATCTTTTTTAAGAAAAATACATAGATTCTTTATATTTGAGCTATAACACCATCATGCCTTAAGGTCGAGTTGTTAGAAAAGTATAAGCCAAAAACACTCTTAACACTAATATTCATCCTATACACTCTATGGTTAAGCAACCCACAGCCAGTTGAATCGACATGAGGAAACCAATAATAATCACTGAAAACTAGAATAGAAGCAACTGAAAGCAATAACCAACTCAGTCCCCACTGATAATAGAGGATCCTTCCTAAACTTCTAGCATTCCACCCAGCTGGATGTGCACCTGCACAGTGGGAATTCTGTAGTGTCCTGGCAGTGAAACCGCTCAGTGGAGTAGTGAAGGACCTCTCTCAACCCTAGGGAGGCACTCACATTAGTTTATGTATACAAAATCTAGCAACTTCCAACTCACCTAGTCATATAAAGTCATGTAAAGGAAAGACAGAAAACCTGCATGCCATTTGTTCCTAAGTGGCAAGAAGCTTGGCTGATAGAGAAACCATTATCTGGAACATTTGGGCAGAGAGAACAGCATAATCTGGAGAATTTAGCAACGGTAATTAAAAGCTTGACCCAGAAATGACACACATCCCCTCTGCTCACAACTCATTAGCCAAGGATGGTCACAGAACCCCACCAATCCCAGAAGCCCAAGAAATACCATCCTACTATGTGCCCAGAAGGCAGAGATCTGGATATATCAGTAAAGAGAATTAATTTTAACATCACTGTAAAGACCTATTTAGTGGTCCTTTGCAGTTTGCTTTTAACCACAGCTGACATAGAGTTTTAATTTGCCTGGTACTGGTCTTACAGTATTTTGCCTTTCTTTTGCAGCCATCATGGGTGATAATGACTTTTGTCATCCTTTACTTTTGTGAGGAACAAAACAGTTAACAATTATTGAGGGCTTATAATACACCAGTTACTGTGCTAAACTTTTTACAGTCACTCTCAGTTTATCCTAACAGCAACCTTAAGTTGCAGTTACTTTTTATTATTATTATTATCTACAATTATTTCAGTTGTAGCTAGAAATATGACCTAGATAGATTAAGAGTTGGAAGGCTGGAGTTTTTAGAACCAAATGTATGTGGTGGTAGCCAAAGCCTGGAGGAGTGATACACTTGTTCAGAGAAAGTATTTGACAGAGATAGAGACAAAAACAAAAGGCCAGGGGTGCATCTTGAGGTGCAGCAGCATGGAGAGGTGGGAGGTACTGAAGGAGACTGAGAAAAAAGCAGAGAGATAGAAAGAAAAACTAACAGGAGAAAAAGTCAAGAAGGAATTGACCAAGTGACCAACAGTTTTAACTATTACTATGACATTGAGATCAAATAGTGTGAGTATCTTGCATTGTTTATGCTGTTATATCAAAATACTATAAATGGATTAGCTTATAAACAATAGGAATTTATCTTTCATGGTTCTGGAGGTTGGAAGTCCGAGATAAAGGTGCCAGCGCAGTCACATTCTGGTGAGGGTCCTCTTCCACATTGCAGATGGTCAACTTCTTGCTGTGTCGTCACATGGCAGAAGAAGAAGGGGTCTCTCTGGGGTCTCTTTGTAAGGGCACCTTTCCCATGCATGAAGCCTCTGCCCTATGACCTAATCACCTCCCAAAGAATTGCCTCCCAAAGAAAGACCCCACTTTTGGGAGTTAGGATTTCAACATATGAACTTTGAGTGTACACAAACATTCAGACCACGGCAGTGCGGGTTTAAAGAAGACATTAGATTTGGAAGTGAGGGAGCCATTGTGGCCCTGGCCAGAGAAGCTTCAGTGGAGTGATAGAGACGGAAGCCAGGTTGCAGGGCTGGGGACTGTACAGGCCATGAGGAGACAGACAATGCACTTGGGCTTTCAAGAATTGTGGTAGCAAAGGGAAAAAGAATAATTAATAGCACCCAGGGAAACAGAATAGAAATCTGATGATTTGAGGATGGTAAAGCCAGGGGAGTGGTAGAGATCAAAAATATAGACATGACAGGGCAAAGTTCCCAAAGAGACAGAGGGATGGGATGGCGAGTGTGTCATCTTTGGTCATCTCTTCATATATGTATTGGGCACATGTGTTTCCTCTTATAAGAAATACTTGGTCATGCTTTTACCTATTTTGTGGTTGGGCTGTTTGTCCTTTCTTAATGATTGTAGCAATGTTAACTCAATAGGCCTAAGACACCTCTTCCTTAAGAAGGAAGGAATTAAGATGGGGAAAAAAATAGAAAAACATTGGAGCAGAAGGACATATTCAGAGGCAATTCATCTCTATTTTTTTGTGAAGTACAAGAGAAGGATTGAGGAAAAAGGTAGCTTAATGAGAATACTGAAATATTTTAACTGCTACAGGGGATTGAAAAATTAAGCCACTCAGTGATGAGTAAAAGATTTGCTGAGTCCCCCAAGCTAGACAGCAACTGGAAGAATTATTTCATTTCCTCCACAGACCTCAGTGACGTGAAGAGAGTGACCAGTTCCAGACACGCAGTAGGTGCTCAGCAAATGCTTACTGAACGAATGAATGAACGGTTCTGAAGACTCGTGACGAGCATGTACCTACTGTGTCACTCCCTGAATTCTCTGTCTCCAGACCGCTGTTCAGACTATTTTTTCAATTCAGTGAGCCAACTCCTCACCCTCTCTCCAAGTTTCTACAGTTCCAAAATGTGGATAGAGCTGGGGAATTGCAATTTGGAAAAGTGGAGTTAAAACTGGCTGTCGGATTATCACTGAAGACCCCACCCATGCCCCTCCCCAGGAAACCCTGGCTCTATGTTTTCATCCTTACTTGCCCCAGTATTGCTGGGAAGTCAGAATAGTCTCCCTCTTCTCCCTCCCCACCATGTAGAACCAGCACATTTTACTGGCTTTTCCTGCCACATAGAAGAAACAAGCAAACACACAAACAAAAAGGAAGCATCATAACCATCTCTTGTCTCAAAGAAAACATTTATGCTTTATTATAAAGAGCAGTTTTGCTGCACGTTGCCCCAACCCTTCCCTCCAGAACAAGCCTGGCCTTAGCATAATCTAAAGCCCACTAAATTGCCTCTCTGCAAAAAGAAAAGCACTGCCTTTTCCAAAGCCGAATTGAGTTGCCAATCTTAGAATATGGAGAGCAAACAGCTCTGCAAAAACACAATTTATTTTCATCCCTGCCAGAAGTACTATTGAGGATGAGGGATGAGAAGGAGTTTGCCAGAATAGAAGGGCATTACAGGGAAATTACCCTCAGGCAGTCAAAGGACCCAGTGTGTTCTAGGAGGGGTGAGAAGTTCAGTTTGCCTGGAATTTGACAGTCATAGGACTGAAGTGCTGGGAGACGAGATTAAAGAAAAAAAAAAAAACAAGGCAAGGCCAGTGTTTAAAGGGCCTGCTATGCCACACTAAGAGTGTTGCTTTAGGCAATAGCAGAGCTTGCAATTGGCAAGACATGTGTTTGGATTTGTTTTTATAGGGTTCACTCCAGCAACAGTAAACTGGACGATAAACTAGAATGGAGAGTGGTGAAAAATGACAAGAGCAAGGGCAGTGGGGAAGAAACATAGACAACAAAACTGTTGTGGCTTCTGGGGGCAAACTCCCTATCTTGAATGCACTCCTTTTCATCTGCATCTGTGATTCTAAAATTTAGTTTATAAACTTTCCTGGGGAGTTTGTTAAAAACATATATTCCTAGGACCCACCCTAGAGATTCAGATTCAGTAACAGGTGGAGAAAGAGTTGCAGGAATCAGCATTTTATAGAAGCATCCCAGGGGAGGTGGCTTTCATGCAAGTGACAGTTTCGGAGACACTGTACCCCATTACCCAGATCTTACTTCCTTCCAAGAGCCTCTGTTGTTCTCCATAAAGCCTTTCCTCACAGTTCCAGTCTCTACTGACCTCACCCAAAACTAAATTGCCCTGGTGCTCACTGCTTATCTGAGTATTTCTTGAGCTTTAATGTGCAGATCTTGTGAAAATGCAGATTGCATTTTTAGCAAACTCCCAGGTGATGCTGAAGCTGCTGGTTGACGTTGCACACTTGGAGGACTAAGGTCACTAGATCCTAGGTGTCGGCACTACATTGCCATGGTGATCTCCTTGTTGTTTAATGAGAGTCCCGCCTCTGTAAATTCCCAAACAGAGACCAAGTTTTGAATGCCTTTGGGAACTCCTCGCACCACCAAGGGCTGGACACATAGCTGGTGCTTTATAAATACAAGTTGAATTCTAATGCAGCTATAAACTTCTAAATTTCAGGCTGGCAATGAAGAATAAATGGAAAACCTCAGCCTTAATTCTTCATTATTATTGTTCATAACAGACACCTCTATAAAGCCACATAGAATTGCCAAAAAAAAATTATGCTCAATGGGGCATTCAAGACCAATAATCTTAGATGTCTACATTGGAAATATGGTATTAGAAAAGTACAGCTTCAATAACTTAGAAGGGGGATGTGCTTTCTACAAATTTCCCGGGCATCTTCTCAAAAGGTTTATCAGTTGTATAATTGCATTTTATAATTCTTAGGCCCACCATCATGTAGACAAATTACTGGGTTCAGTGACATGCAAATCAGGTCCTAATCTCAGAATAAGTTATTTCTTCTCCTTTGAGCCAGAAAATTGTATAGAACCAAATGGGAATCCCAGACTTTCATAGTTGGCTATGTACTGATTAAGTGATACACTTTCCTGAACCTGCTGTATGCTGCCAAGTTTTTAATATTTTTATTTAGACACAGATATAGAGTAGAATAACAGCATCAATGTTAAGTAAATTTGGTAAAACCTGCTAAAGCCAAAGCAACAAAGATATAGAAGGACTTTAATAAACAAGAAAGTATGAGAGACAGTTTCTTAACTAGAAAGAAAAATATATAGACAAGTAAGAGAGTAGACTCATTTTTGCTATCCAAGAGTAGCCTGGCATCCAATCCAAATACTAGACTCATAATAGATAACAGGAACATGATTTATTGCCCCCAAATAACATCCTAAAACCAGAGGGCATAGAGCATCAGCCAAGGCCATTTTGAATACTTTACCTCATACCAAACTAGTCTCTTAATTGAGTCCTCTTCCAAGAAGACATCTTAGATATCACAGGAGAAAATTGGAATATAATAGATTTCCATGTCATGAGGACCACATATGTTAAGATTCTAAATACAAGTAGGACAGCTAGATTTTATTTTAAAAGATTTCTATTGCTATCTCCACATGAAAGAAAACAACTCAAGTCTCTAGAAAACTATATCAGACATTACATATTTTAATACAACAAAATGTATTCAGGTAATATATTTTAAACCATTGTCACTAGTGAAAGGATGATTTAATTTTAGCAGCTGTTTATAGGACATTGTGAGGAAAGTAATCCATTATTATGTCATAAAATACCTTGTTTCATAATATTAATTTTGCTGTTAGAACTTGAAACGAGTTTTCTTAGCGACATGTGTTTTTACATGACATTAAGGTCATTTGCCTACATTGTAATATAGCCATAACTGTGATAATTGTTCTCTTATACAAAAATATCAAGTAATCCTTGCAGCAGAACATTAAAAGATTATAACGTATGTGTGATTAGTGTGAGTATGTGTGAGTGAGAGAGACTAATTCACTAACAATGCTAGGCCCATTAGGTTGCTTGGGAATCTTGGGGGTTAGTGATTTGTCATGAAAAGGCCATGTCTAACAATTGGTGGGGAGTGGGGTAGTGGACAAATCAAAGTCTGAATGAGCTACAAGCATTTTCCTGCTTTTTAGGTTAGAAGTCAGAATGGATGGCATCATAACCAAAATGCATCTATTTTTTCCAAGAAAGTGGCTTAGTTTGGAAAACTCAGTATGCATATGCCATTTGCAGTTTTCCATATATCTGGCTGCATTTCCATCCGTGTTGCATGCAGGCAACTACCAAGTCTCTCATAACAATGCCACGTTCATGCCCTGCTGATGCAATGGGAAACTGATGGCAAACAATGACCTTTCATCAATATTGCTAGTAAATGCTAATGTACGTATAGCAGCAAGGTGCAAGGTCTGCATAGGCAAAGGCATGTCCCTAAGGTTATCAGTTTTTCCATCAAATCTAGAAAGCTTGAAACATAACTTGTATTCTTTAATGGATAAATGGTAGCTATAGAGAGACATTTGGGACAGGGATTGGTTAGAGAAAGAGGACTTTCTTGAAAGATTTATTTATATGCCTCTAATCAGTTGAGTAAATTTAGTCACATACATTGCAAAACAGAAGCCAATCTTGTAATATGGCACTTTGGATAAGTATGGTTTGCCCTGAATTGAATGTTTTTAGGGCATTAGAAGGCTCCCATCCATCCTAATCAACTTTGCGTAGACATGATTCAACATCCAGTGTTGGCTCCAATCAGCGCAAGTGTCAGTCACAGAGCTGAGTCTTGCCCACAGCCCTCTGTCCTCATTTCCTCATGGCGGAATGCATGTGGTTCTTTCAGGACAATTCCCTTTCGCCTGCATTCCCAGAGTGGCTACCACTGACAGGCTTGCCCGCTGTGGCACTGACCATATGGCCAGGCTCAACTCCACCCTCTCTCTTAATAATGCACCTCCCTCACTGTCCAGCTCATCCTATTTCCACAGAGGGCATTTATTTATAGACTCTCCCCCCACACCACCCATTCTCACAAATGTATCCACGGTTGTAGTTACACGAAAGCCTCCTTTGCGTTCACTCACTCACTGAGGCATATCTCGCAGACCATGGCTTTGAAGGGAATTAATTTGAAACTTATAAACACATTGTTGTCATTAATGTTACAGCTCAAATTTCATTCCATTAATTCCCTATATTGTAGCCTACAATTTGCTCCATACTCCTAATCGTCCAAAGTTATGGATCTCGATTCTGGTATATGTTATAATAAATTGGGTCTTTTCTTATGTTAAAGAAATTATAGACATCATTTTTAAACTTTTCCTTTAACTTGATATTTACCCTAATAGAAATACAGTCATGTGCCACATCACAATGCTTCAGTCAATGATGGAGCGCATATATGATGGTGGCCCCATGAGATTACAATGCAGCTGAAAAATGCCCACTGCCTAGTGACATCATAGCCATCATAACATCATAGTGCAGCACGTCACTCATGGTTGCAGTGATGCTGGTGTAAAAAAACCTACTGCACTGCCAGCACAACCATATAAAAGTGTAGCACATATAATATGGACAATACTTAATACTTGAAAATGATCATGAAAAAGGTTATTATTGGTTTATGTATTTACTATACTTTTTATTGTTATTTTGGAATGTATTCCATCTACTTATTTAAAAAAAAAGTTAACTGTAAGAAGCCTCAGGCAGGTCCTTCAGGAGGTGTTCCAGAAGAAGGCAGGCATCCTTATCATAGGAGATGATAGCTCCATGTGGGTTATTGCCCCTGAAGACCTTCCAATGGCACAAAATGTGGCAGTGGAAGACAGTGACATTGATGATTCTGACCCTGTGTAGGCCTAGGCTAATGTGTGTGTTTGTGTCTTGGTTTTTAACAAAAACATTTAAAAAGTAAAAAAAAAAAAATACTTTTAAAGAGGAAAATCTTATAGAATAAGGATATAAAGAAGGTATTTTTGTATAGCGATATGATGTGTTTGTGTTTTAAACTGTCATTACAAAAGAACAAAAGATTATAAAATTGAAAAGTTATAGCAAGTTAAGGTTAATTTATTCTTCAAGAAAAATATATTTTTATAAATTCAGTGTAGCCTAACAGCTGTGTTTATAAAGCCTACAGTAAGGTACAGTAATGTCCTAGGCCTTCACACTCACTCACCACTCACTCACTTCACCCAGAGCAACTTCTAGTCTTGCAAGCTTCATTCATGGTAAGTGCCCCATACAAGTGCACCATTTTTTATTTTTTATATTCCATTTTTACCATACATTTTCTATGTTTAGATACACAAATACCTACCATTGTATTACAATTGCCTACAGTATTCGGTACAGTAACATGCTGCACAGGTTTGTAGCCTAGAAGCAACGGGCCATACCATATGGCCTAGATGTGTAGTAGGCTAGACCATCTAGGTTTGTGTAGGTTTACTCTACGATGTTCGTATGGTGAAACCGTCTAATGAGGCAATTCTGAGAATATGTCTCAAAACATATCCCTGCCATTAAGTGACACATGACTGTATAAACATCCATTACAATAACTGAGAAATTCCAAGCCTATGAAAGGCTTCAGGAAGTCCTGCAGTTATCTAGCATTGTTTACCACTCACCCCAAGAGTTCCCAAACTCCTTTTGTGCATAGATCTCTTTTTATCTGAACCTATGAAGAAGTACACTTTTCTAGGACTACTGATCCCTTAATGAAAAGCAAATGAAACTGTTTTCAACTACTCCACTAATGGAAGAAAATCTTCTCATACTCTTCTGGGCTCTCACCTCACTGCCTCCAGGACGATCTGGTCTGATTCCAGGAACCAGGTGACCCATCTGAGCAGCCAGAATGAAAAAGTGCCAGCAGCAGAAACCAAACCCTGTGAGTCTCTGCTTCATTCTCTGGACATCCACCGATGGGGAGACAGAGCGTGTGCTGAATCACAGCACAGACCACACAGGCGGGACACATTCATGTGCAGCACCGTGAGGAGAAAAAGAGGATCAATCTCCCTTGCATGTCTCATTTCCCACATCTTCTCCCTAGAAGTTCAAGTATTTTGATCACATTATAATTATTCTTGTAGATCCACCTCCACATATTACTGAAATAATAAGCTAATCAGTCATTTGAGAAGAGATGGTCCCTTTGGACACTGTCCCCCTACCCAGTGGCCTTCGTTCAGGCCACTGCAGGCATGAAAGCCCGCCAAGTCTTTCAGAGACATCTCACACGGTCTTCCCTCAGCCAAGAACATGCTTGTCTTTGTGCTTGGAATTGTTGGTTTCTGTGAGGCTTTCCTTGATCATCCCACATTCCTTATTATTCCCAGGTTCCTGCTCTTTTCCTTCGTGACACTTATCCCAAGTTATAATACTATCCTAATTTTGTTTCTTGGTTATTGTCTGTCTGCCCCTTTAGACTCCAAGCTCCACAGGATAAGAGTCACATTTCTCTTATTCGCCAGTGTATACTCAGCCTAGCACAATACCTGGCACAAAGGTTCATTCAAGTTCATTCAAGCTGCTATAACAAAATATCTTAGATTGGCTAGTGTATAAACAATGGAAATCTATTGCTTACAGTTCTAGAGGCTGGGAAATCCAAGATCAAGGTCCCAGCAGATTCAGTGTCTGGCTCTCTGCTTTGAAGATGGTGCTTTCTTGCTGCGTCCTCACAGGGTGGAAAGGGGTGAACAGCTCCCTCCCGCCTGTTTTATAGGGGCAATAATCCCACTCCTCAGGGTTCCATCCCCATGACCTAACCACCTCCTAAAGGCCACACCTCTTAATATTAATACTATCACCTTGACAATTATGTTTCAACATATGAATTTTGTGGGGACAGAGTTAGACCATAGCAGAGGTACTTTAAAAAATAATAGTTGAAAATGGTGAACTAATACCTTTTGTAACAACCTGGATGGAGCTGGAGACCATTCTTGTTAGTGAAGTATCCCAAGAGTAGAAAATTAAACACCACATGTACTCACTATTAAATTAGAACTAATCGATTAATACTCACGTGCACATCTGGTAGTAAAACTCACTGGAAATCAAGCAGGTGGGAGGGGAGAGGAAGGAATGAGTAAATTCACACCTAATGGGTACAATGCACACTATCTGAGTGATGGGCACACTTATAACATTGACTCAAACTGTACAAGAGCAAGTCATGTAACCAAAATGTTTGTACCCCCATAATATTCTGAAATAAAAAATGCTAATAATTGAACAAATAAATGAAAAGTCTGACTCTTTGAGAAGGACAGGAGTGCTGTTTTTCATGTTGCTTTGGCCTCTAGAGCCTCTGTACAATCACTGATTCGTCAGAGGAGCCCCTTTTCTGCTGACCCCAGGTACATCCTTCTAGAGCCATATTCTCTAGGCTACCCCCCATCAAGTAGCATAATTAATTTGGGGGTTTTGCAGCCAGCTTGTCACATTGGTGCTCATTACACAATGAGTGCTGGCTAAATACACAGGCTGAGAATTCTCAGCGGTCTAATTTTTTTTATTCAGAAATGTTCCATGTCATCCCATGCCACTTCTTTTATGTACAAGTCATTTAGCTCTAATTCATGTAGCACACAGTCTGTTGTGTGAAAGCAAGAAGAAGCAAACAAGAATACATCGAGCTCCTTTTCTGTGGAAGGCATAAGGGCGGGTGGCTTGTCTATGTTGTCTCATTTAATTCTCAATTATGAAATGGGTAATATCCCATTTTATGGGTGGGAAACTGACGCTTAGAGAAAGTAACTTGCCCAAGTGGCCACATCAGGTGGAGCTTGTGTCTTTCTGCTGCCCCACAGTGTGTGAAATAGAATAGACAAAGGTGCAATGAAGACTTTGTGAGCAAAACCACAAGGACAAAGTCTTCAGTTGGGCTCATTTCTGTGGATACAATATTTATTTATTTTTGATAAATATATGAAAGAATGGAATAATTACCCTGATCTGATTACCATATACTGTATGTACCAAAACATCACTATGTGCCCCATAAATATGTACAAACATGCATTAATTAAAAATTATTTTATTTCAGCATATTATGGAGGTACAAATGTTTAGGTTACATATATTGCCTTTGCCCCACCTGAGTCAGAGCTTCCAGGGTGTCCATTCCCCCAGATGGTGCACACTGCACCCATTAGGTGTGAATATACCCATTCCCTCCTCCCCCCCAACCTGTCAAACACCCGATGAATGTTACTACTATATGTGCACTTAGGTGTTGATCAGTTAATACCAATTTGATGGTGAGTACATGTGGTGCTTGTTTTTCCATTCTTGTGATACTTCATTTAGTAGATCACCATTGTTTTTTGTGGTTGAGTAGAACTCCATGGTATACATATATCACATTTTATTAATCCACTCATGTATTGATGGACACTTGGGTTGTTTCCACATCTTTGCAATTGTGAGTTGTGCTGCTATAAACATTCTAGTGCAGATGTCTTTTTTTACGGAATGTCTTTTTTTCCTTTGAGTAAATGCCCAGTAGTGGGATTGCCAGATCAAATGGTAGTTCTACTTGTAGCTCTTTAAGCTATCTCCATATTACTTTCCACAGAGGTTGCACTAGTTTGCAGTCCCACCAGCAGTGTATGAGTGTTCCTATCTCTCTGTATCCACACCAACATTTATTGTTTTGGGACTTTTTGATAAAAGCTATTCTCACTGGAGTTAAGTGATATCTCATTGTGCTTTTGATTTGCATTTCTCTGATGATTAGAGATGTTGAGCATTTTTTCACATGTTTTTTGGCCATTAGTCTATTTTCTTTTGAAAAGTTTCTGTTCATGTCCTCTGCCCACTTTTTAATGGGGTGGTTTGATTTTTTTCTTGCTGATTTTCCTGAGTTCTGTATAGATTCTAGTTATCAGCCTTTATCGGATGTGTGGCATGCAAATATTTTCTCCCATTCTGTAGGTTGTCTGTTTGCTCTCATGATAGTTTCCTTAGCTGTGCAGAAGCTTTTTAATTTGTTCAGGCCCCATTTATTTATTTTTGTTGTTGCTGTGATTGCCTTTGGGGTCTTCTTCATAAATTCTTTCCCTAGGCCAATGTCCAACATTTTCTTCTAGAATTCTTATTGTTTCATGCCTTAGGTTTAAGTCTGTTATCCACCATGAGTTGATTTTTGTGAGAGGTGAGAGGTGCAGATCTTGTTTCAGTCTTCTACATGTGGCTATCTAATTTTCCCAGCATCATTTACTGAATAAGGATTCTTGTCCCCGGTGTACATTTTTGTCTGCTTTGTCAAAGATTAGATGGCTATATGAGGATGGTTTTATATCTGCATTTAGAAGAATAACAAAGCAAAGTCTTTTTGACAAGGTACATCTCAGACTTGATAAATCACATTCCATGATCCTAAGATATAAATATTTGTCATAATTTTACATCTGAAATCAAGATGTGCTTTAAAGTTGGTTCAATGTGTTAGTTTCTTTTTCACCCTAAAGTTATTAATTTAACCATATTAATTATTAAAGGTGACTTGGAACAAAGGGGCATGGTTTAACAGAGCCTGTGGCAGTGCCATAGAAGAGACCCACAAATTTTTTCCATTTGCTCCTAATCACATTTAAAATAAAATTAGAGTATTTACTATATATCCAGATATTTTACTGAGTAATTTTTTAAAAATCATCTTATTTAATCATTATCATGATACTATAGAGTAGGTACCTACATTAGTCATTATTTTATAAATGGTGAGAGTGACACTCAGAGAGGTTAATTAATAAGCCCAAAGTTACACAGCTATTAAAGCTAGAATTCAAACCCAGGTCCACTCAACCTCCAAGATAATGCTCTTAATCACAGTGATACATTTGTTCCAAATCCAGCAGTACAATTATGAGACCTTCCACATTTACAGCACGACACAGAACAATGGTGGTTAAATTAATCTCGAATAAGCTATCTGTTAGCTTGATCTGCACTATGGCACAAAGCAAGTAAAAGACGTAGCAACCACATGCCCTCCACCATAGCACAACTGCTCTCCAATCAGCAATGCCAGTGGCACTGGCAGCACCAGCATTATTAGTAAACCTCATGGCAGAGGTGGCCAAATTGTCACTTCACAAAACACCAACAGCCACCAGATGTTATTAGAGCCACCAGATAGTATTACCATTTAATGTGATATTAGAGTCCCACAAGGACCCAGGCATGTACTTTAGTCTTCCCCAATGTCTAATCTACCAAGACTGCTGATGGCAACACATAAAGCAGCTGGAAGCTCAGCCAAGGTCTTCACTTATCATTGGCAGAGTCAGCAGGGCAATGGCTCTGTCGGTGCTTATGCATAATCAGATTCACCAGGGGAGACATATGCACTGCTAGTTTTCACCTTTCACATAGCATCCCCTAATAGATACACCTGATACTCGTTTCACTCTTCACAATTTCTCCACCTGAAGAGAATGTCTGTGCCATGGAGCTACCATTGATCCCTCCTCCCTGCAGATCGGAGGCAGGGAAGGTGGTGGTTAAGAAAGTGGGCACTTGAGTTGGACTGCTGGCTTGGAACCCTGGTTCTGTCACTTGGCAGCTGGGCAGTGTGGGCAATCACTAGTGCGATTAGTTCCTCAGTTTTCTTATCTATAAAATGTTGGTTAATATTAACATTATCACAATATTGTCACAGGGCTATTAGGAGGAACTAATGAGATGTGATGTGCCTATACAATACCAGACATAAAGCAATAATAGGTATGAAAGAGACGAAAAAAATTCAAGTGAACAATCTAGCAAATACCGTGTTTAATATTCTTTACCCATATATACCTGTCCTTACAAAGTCCCAAATTATAAGAACCTTTTCAGGTGTTCAGAAGAGATTACTAAACTGGATAGACCTAAATGGCATTTAGAGTCACTTTTCTGGTACCCAGACCAAGTAAGTAATCTCTCATAGGATGGATCTTCTTCCTAATTAAATTGACAACCTTAAACTTCTAAATGATATACATTTGTATTCATCTGGAGCAGAGATCACAAATTAACAAACCCACAGTAATGTACATGAGTCAAGTATAAGAGAAATATAAGTAATACAAGAAAAAACAATATAGGATAAGGAAAACAATAAAGTGAACCAAGGTGATTGGCAAATGCACTCATTCCAAGAGCCAGGAAGCAATACAAACTGTCCTGCTCAGGATGGATGAAACTGGGCAGCTCCACCTCCACAGGTCTAGCTGTTACTCAGTCTTAGCTGATTAGTACCCATGAAAATGCAGGTCCATTGTTGCCAGAATTTCCTATTTTGGGGGGCAAAAGTAGAAATCTAGATTTTCATATGAAATCTCCCCATCTATAGATAATAGCAATGAAACTCAAATTATTTTCAAAACTATCCACAGACCAACAAAGGCCAAGTAATCCAAGCAACTTATGATCTGGCAACAACTTTTAATTATCTCTGAATGTCGACCTCTTTATTCAGGAAGCCTCTGGTTTAGGTTCTATTTACTTTTATTATTCCTTCATTCTCTGTCAGTTTGCATATTTCTTTTGCAGCCCAGCACAATCTAGAAAGGAAAGAGATTGTGAATTTGGGAATTGCTCATTTTTCCTGTGACAAAACTGAGGTCAACAGTATCTTGCCCAAAGGAATCTCAGATGTGTAATCAACAACAGTGCACACTAGAATAAGCTAATGTTGTCAAGACGTGGTCATACCCCTCAAGCACTCACTTCAGATATAGTTCAAGAAAAAATATGTGGAATTTTCTCTTTTCTTCAGATCACCAAGAGGGTATATGGAAGATATGAAACTTACAGGGACCCTCCCTAAGATGAAAGTGTAGCAACTTGCTGGAATGGAAATGGGAAGAAAGTGGGAAGGGGAGAGATGAGTTCTGAACTCCTTAGAGATATGATCTTTATAGCGTGTTCTCTCCAAATGGTTGAAGTGTTAAACATCTCCACACAAACCAATACAGATATCAAATAGATTCTCAATTTAAATGTAAATTTATATTAATTGGTGCATTGCATTAATTACACTATTGCCCTTTTCATTAGGAGTGATTGTTGATCTTTCTAGGTGTGTCTTGCTTTCAAGTCGTCTACTAGCATCCACTCTATTTAAGAGTCTGTTTCATTGACATCTGGGAGAGTCGCTATCAACAGCCAGTGATCTGCCTAATGACACCTGTGTTGACTTCGCAACTCTTTCTATTTTTCCCTTTGTCTGGATAAGCCATTTGAAACACAAACACTTCATCAGCTCTGGGCCAGATGAAGAGTAAAGGAGAGAGCGAGCACGCCATTAATCATTTTAAGAGAAGCTGGAGTCAGGATCTGAATTCAGACCTAGATTCAGACCTCTCTCAATACGTGTATGAACTTGAGCAAGTTATACATCTTCTATAACTTGTACGAGAGGGTATAATGGTACTTACCTAGTAGGGAAGTTAAGAGGATAAAATCATGTACTGTTCAAAGAAATCAGCAGTAGTAGGATGGTATGAAATCATATATGTACATACCGATCATTGGGGGCTTTCCATGTGGCCAATCAGCATGTGAAACATTTTACCTGTGCAAATCATTTAATCTTCATAACAAACCTGTAAGTTAAGGATTACTGATTTCCACTTTAAGGAAAAGACAAAGGCTTGGAGAAGATTCCATTTTAACCATGGGAAGCCAAGGCTTAGCAATTAAAGTGTTTTGCCTGAGATGACACAGGTAATAAGTAGGAAGGTTGGTACTTGTACCCAGGCAGGCTAATTCCAGAACCCATGCATCTCCGCATGGCAAGGGCATTCAATGAAGGACATACGGCCAGAAAAGACATAATTTTAGTTGGTAGTGGGTATAGAAGGAGCAATTTTCAGTATTAAACCATGAAGCAAAGTGGAGGTGAAAGACCCAGCACCAAGATGGGGCAGGGAGAGAGAGATCAGGGCACAGTGGGCAGATGCACAGGGGTGTGGCACCCACGGCAGGGCTCAGTGCGTGGAGCAGGTGGGGGTGAATTCTGGAGTGGGGTTGAGGAGCTGGAGGACAGCGAGTGGGCCAGTGTGGTGGGGAGCAGCCTTGCACGGAGGCCGATTATACAACTATACTAGAGATAAAGGCTAAACATGGCGCTACCCCCCCCATCCCTGTGTGCTTTGTTCTCCTGCATCAGACAACCAAAGGTCTGGATAGGCAATTTGGAATGGGTCCCATTGTCTTTTCCCCCACCTTTGCACGTTGATTTCCTTAGTATGGGCCCTGCACTGTTTCTGCCACACCCAAACTGAAAACCAATCCCTGACATGGGGAATATTGGAAATCCCTCAAATACTTGCAAACACTTTAAACATGCACCCTTCTTACAAGCAGGGAGATTCCCTAGCTGAAGGGTAAATAAAGAATAATTGTTAACAATTATTTTTAAAAGTTTCTCTTTCCCCAGACAGAGCAAGAGTGAGACCCTGTCTCTATTAAAAATAGAAAGAAATTATCTGGACAGCTAAAAATATATATAGAAAAAAAAATTATCCGGGCATGGTGGTGCATGCCTGTAGTCCCAGCTACTCAGGAGGCTGAGGCAGAAGGATCGCTTGAGCCCAGGAGTTTGAGGTTGCTGTGAGCTTGACACCACAGCACTCTAGCCCGGACAACAGAGTGAGACTCTGTCTCAAAAAAAAAAAAAAGTTTCCCTTTCACAGAAGGGTAAATTGTGCCAGATCCTGCTAACACAGGAAGTGGTCCCAGATTCTATTCTTTAAAAAAAAAAAAAAAGAAAGAAAGGAAAAGAAGACTAAGTATAAAATTGTGTTTCAAAACCCCTGATTTACCTCTTTTAACTTAACACTTGAGTTAAGCAGGAGGCTGCAGGAGACCATGTTATTACTAAATTATGCTTTTATTTTCCTTTGATGTGCCTGATGCTGCTTGCTTGCACATATTGGGGTATTTAGTAAATGAACCCTGGGCCCTAGTTATTTATTTATTTACCAATTTCCCTGGCATTATCAAAAGCAAGGAGCAGCTGTGATTTCCCCAGTTCAAGCACGCAGCTGAATGTTTAAAAGACCTGCCTTTGCCCAGGCTCTTGCACACTGTAGAATTACATTCACTAATGCATGAAAACTGAAGAAAGGATGTCAGAGCAAAACCTGGGCTTCCAGCTGTGGGAGGGTATGTTCTCCAAAACCTTTGAGTTTGTAGTAGACAACTTGCTGATAAACAAACAAAAGGGGCAGCTGGTTGTGGCCTTTGGAGCACTGGAGCCCAAGATGATCCCTTCAGTGTGGTAGAGGGGAGAGCAAAAAGGGATTCCCACCTCCCCACATCCCCAACCCCCAAGGTCTGTGCCTTCTGATTGAGATAATGCTACCTGACATGAGCTCTTATGAACTGGCCCAGGCCTGATATCCAGAAGGGAGGTGCCGTGGGCAGGTGGATTGTTAAAATTCAGACACACTCATCCCAGGCGATAGTCCCTGCGTGTTGCTCCACCCTCTCCCCCAGAACCACCTGGAGCCCTCCGCAATTCACCAGCTAAAGGGCCAGAATCCATCTGTCTGTGCGGCTGCCTCCAGCGCCCTGCACAGGGAGACAGCTTATACTTTCTGAATGGTTGGTGTCTGTGCCATCAAGACTTTAAAATATTTTTATTATTACCTCCTCATTGATCTCATTTAAGTACTCTTCACAGGATTTCAAGACAAATGGAGCTTTCCCCAAATTCCTCTCTCTAGCAAACAGAATTTTAGAAACATTCCTATGTGTTTAAGTTTCCCTTGTTTGATTAGTTATCTATGGCTGTGTAACAAAATAGCCCCAAAATATAATGGCTTAAAAAAAGCATTTACTGTCTCACAGATTTTGCAGGTTGGAAATCTTAGTTAGGTGCTCGGGCTCAGGGGTCTCTCCCAAGGTTGCAGTCGAGGTGCCAGCTGGGGCCGCAGTTGTCCCAGGGCTGGGCTGGAGAAGGATCTGCTTCCACACCCATGTTGTTGGCAGGATTCCGTTTCTCACAGGCCTTTGGGCAGAGGAGCCCAGCTCCTCCCTGGCTGTTGGCGAGAGTGCCTTGTCCCGTGGGCCTCTCCAGGGGACGGCTCACAATGTGGCAGCTGGCTCCATCAAAGCGACAGCGATGGAGCACAGAAGTCACAGTCTTTAACAATCCGATCTTCGAATGAATACACCTATCTCTTCCACCATGTTCTATTCATCAGAAGCCAGTCCCTGGCTGCAGCCCACACACAAGGAGGTTACATGAGGGAATAAATACCAGACGGTGGTGGTCACTGGGGCCACTTTACTGACAGAAGCAGCCTAACCCACCTATCCCTGTAAAAGAAACCCTCGATTGTCAAAGGTCAAGTGCCGGCCTTCCTACCTGCTAGCTATGCAATTAGGCAAATTACTTAACTTCCTGTGGTTAGATGGAAACTTCTCTATGCCTCAATTGTCTTTTCCTTAATCCCTAACTAATTAGCAATCCTTAATTACGGAAGCTTGCTCTACCCCACTACCATATCCCAAGAACATGTGAAAGAAACGTCTTTGCATAAAACTTAACGTTTGGTGATGCAAGTTTGCCAAGCAGTCATCCTGGCCACAGATGTGTTGAAAGATGCCCTCTTTGGTTCCCAAAGAATATACTCTCTGCCCTAGGACCTGAGACTGGAAAGCAGAAACAGTGAAAACCCACCAAAATGTAATGTCTGCTAAATCTGGGTCTTACTGGCAAAATGCAGGCTCCTTCTGTGAAATCCCAGACAGCCCATATTGAAGGCAGGATGCAAGGAACATGGGTCCACCAGTGCTGAGAGGAAGGTGCACTGGGGGAGTGGGGTATAAGAATTCAACTGTTCCCACTCCTGGCAGCCCCATGCAGGGACTTATGGTGAAGTTGGACGGGAAGAAGACAAAGTGGGAAAAGACAGGGCTAGAAGCCAAGGTTACATTCAGCTCATATGGGAATCATGGTGGGGCCATTGGCTCCCTAACTCTACTGTCTCCTTAGGAGGTCACAAACCCAGACTTGCCTTTTGTTTGAATTATAAGAACTCAGAAAGAATCCTTTAAGGATCGTTTGGTCCAACTCCCCCTCCTCACCACCCAGTAGGAGACAAATGATTTATTGCTCATAAGGACACCAAATAGTGTCTTCTACAGATTATATCTAACTTGAGAATGAAGCAGACCCTGGATACAATAGCAAACAGCTTTTTAATTTCATTAATCTATCCTGACAATTGTCACTTCTCCACCAGGCAAAGGACATGAAAGTACTGAGGGTTTTTAACTAAGAGTAGACAAGAAGCTGCCATAGGAGCTGGTAATGGAAAACAATGGGCCACTTTTAGGAGCACATTGACTTCTGCTTCAAAGAGCTTTAGGGTGGAGCATTCTTCTCCCCTTCCATTCTCCCCCAACACCCCTTTTTCTCCCTCACTAGCAGAAACCAAGCTCACATTATCCCCAATTCATGCACTGACCCCTGTCATCCCAGGGAATGAGAAATTGGAAATGAAACAACATTATATGCAGATAGGTTTTAATCACCTGGAACAGATGGTGCAGAAAGTGTCAGGTAAGTGTAATTTCGAATTTCCTTTGGATGTTTCTTAAAATGCAGAAACAACAAAGAAATTAAATGCACTGTCAAATGTCCGTGTCAGTTCTGGCTTTGAACAGTCAGGCTTTGCCGTGTCTACACATAACCCTAATACTATCTAAATCTATTTCTCTACTTCCCTGTTAATTAACTAACATTTGATGGGCTAAATGAAAGCAAACATACCTAGAAACAAAGCAGACACATTTTGCTCCTTGGCTGTGGGAGAATGGAAGGGAGCCCAGTAAATGCATCTGAGCCCAGCTCACCTGAGCTCCGCACTATAACAGGTAATTGCAATAAATCATCCTTTGCCCCATGATCCCAGCCTAGTGAAGATTAATGGCAGTAGACACTAAAGCTGCCAACTTGGAAGATTTCCGTAGTGGTGGAGAGGAGGCTATGCGTAAGGAATGTGTGATAAAATGCTATGCTGGGACCATAATAAACGGGCTGGAAGGAAGCCGAGGTCCTTCTCTATAATGCAGAGACATTAAGACCTGTCTGATTGTGATGACAGACAGGTATTTGACTGAGCACGCTGGCAGCTATAAAAAAAAATAGCTAAAAGCTAATGTCAAGATGTGATGTAGACCTGCCACCTGCCATCAGGAGTAATTATTGTTCTGACCACTTGCTCGTGGGGAGGGCAGGGGAAACAATATTGTATCTGACTGCAAGGGATCGGCTACATTTGATTTGTGGCCTTGATGGCATGACTGGCCCACTGTCACCCTCCGTGATGAAGCAGCAGAGCCAGACATTGGCAACTGTCCTCACTGCAGGGTATTGGAGGGCTGGCTGACTTTCACTCACTCCAGCCAGGAGGAAGCCAGCGAAGGGAGGAAAAGATAGTCTGATGAGACTGACTGACTACTTTGTACTCAACTCAAAGAGAAAACCAGGTTGGACACATAACTAGAGATGTGGATGTTGTCAGTCCAGGAACCCCTGCAGAAATGCAAGTCCCAAGAAAGCAGAAAGACCTGCAAGGCACAGGCCAAACACACTTCAGGAAGTTGTGTGCTTGTGGACATGGATGTGAATCTTCCCACGCTGATGGCTGCATGCTCTCAAGCATTGCAAGAGTGGTTGTCACCTCAAGGGCTTTGAACACCCTAGAAAGGCCGAGATAAGGAGTTGAGAGTCCTACTGGAAGGGACGCTCTATGTGTTTGCTAAAGAAGCTATGACACAGTGCTGCAAACAGGGTGGCTTAAGAAACAGAAATTTATCTTTTCACGGTTCTGGAGGCTAGAAGTCTAAAATTAAGGTGTTGGCAAGATTAATTCTTTCTGAGGGCTGTGAGGAAGGATCCATTCCAGGGCTTTCTTTTCAACTTGTAGATGGACACCTTCCCCTGCTGTTCTCCCTGTATGTGAGTCTAGCTCCAAATTTCACCTCTTTGTAAGGGCTCCAGTCATATTGGATTAGGACCCACCCTAATCCACGACCATGTCTTAATTATCTCTACAAAGACTGTATCTCCAAAGAGACCTCATTCTGAGGCACCACGGATTAGAACTTGAATATATGAACTTGGAAGGAAACACAATCCAACACACAACAACGCTCTAGAGGAATCCACCAGGCCAAGTGTGTATAAGTTCTCACCAGTGAGAGGGGAAATGGCAGGTACAGCTGCAGTGAAGAAAGGGCAGGTCAGTGGATCTGGCACGAGGCACAGACTGCCAGCTATATGGGGCAGGTGTGGGTATAACGCCCACAGGTATAACAGGGCAGGCGAGGCCAGGCACAAGAGACCACAAACCACTGGCAGAGCTAAAAGGAAAATGGGCAACAGAATGAGGGACCACCACCTGGGGAGGCAGACTTTGGGATCCCAGACAGCATCAGTGGACAACCTGGCCCTAGGCTCTGAAGTGACACAGAGAGACACAGGAAATCTTTCTGATGGAGATCAGAGTATGTAATGCTCTTTGATCTGTTCCAGTTCAGATCTTTAGTTAACAATTTAAGGGATACAGGGTTGGTCATATAGGCCCCTGCCCTGCACGGGGGCAGCACATCCTCATCCATCCTGAGTTTTCAAGGTTAGCCCTTCCAGCATTTTACTAGAAGCATCTGATCCTCCATGAACTGGGTAGGAAGTTCTTCAAAATCCTCAGGACCAGCTTCACAGAGTTATGCATCTTCTGGGCCCTCCTGGGCAGGGGCAGAAAACTGATCTGTGGATTCTTGACCAGATTTTGACAGCAGCATTATGGATTAGGGCTGACATCACCACAGGAACATCTGATACTCTCACTCTAGACATAATTTAGAAACACTAAATTGCTAGAGAAAGAGGGAACAACTTTGTAAGAAAAGGAAAGAAAATACAATAACCTTATAGGGTGTATTCCCCTTCATCTCTACTAATTAAATTTGAAGAAAATATTAGATTTTCAGTTATTTTGTCTGAAACACTGTGTTGATAACTCAGTAGGAAAATGAAGACATAACAGGCACTTTACCTTCAAACTATATGGTTATGACTTCTCAACAACTCTTTTCCAGGTAAGGAAAATACGTCAAATGAACTTTTTTTTTCTTTTCTTTTCTTTTCTTTCTTTTTTTTTTTTTTCAGAAAATCATTAGTCCTGTTTTTATGTTCTTATGAACTCAGAACTTTTTACAATGTCATTTGCGACTTAAAAGTTTTTATTGTTGCTTTTTCTCAAAGGTGTTTTGGGGGTTTAAAGATGAGATTTGAGCTTAAATCATTTTCAGTGTTAAATATTAAAAGGACTTATACAATTTCTGCTTTTAGGATAAAACATTCTTTTCAATAGCTCAGGTAACTAAAGCATCTAAATTCAAGAACCTGGAACCTTGCTTGTCTATGGTACTCCATGAAAAAGATATTCTACTCAAGTCTGAAAGTATCAGAATAGACATTTTTATGACTGAAAATATTATAAGGTGAGTGACTAAGCCTGTGAGTCAAGCATTTCTCTAAATATCATATATTTTCTACCCAGGGATTGATTCATGGCACACATGTGGCCTGCAACCAAGTTCTTATTTCTTGGAACAAGGAAATACTAGAGGCCTATTATTTTGAAGAGAAAAATTGAGGGCAAAAGTAAGATTACTTAGCGAGATGGTTCCCCCAACCAAAAACAAAAAACAAAAAACACTCGATATAAGAAGTCCTCCAAATAAATTCTCATTTATGCCATTAATTCAACTTACTGTTACATTTTAATATTATTTATTAAGCATCTAATGTGGGCTTAATAAGCTTGTTAAACATATTAATAAACTTAATAAACCCTGTTACACAGTATCACTTCAAGTTTTCTTCACAATCACCCACAAGGTAGATAGCACCTTCCTAACTTAAAGATATACTTGAGGCTCAGAGGGTTACGTGCCATGACCAGGGGTGCTTCAGAGGTGTGTGACCTGTGCCGTCACACAGACCCCCACACTTGGAGGGGCCCCATGCTTGCTTTAATGCTCTAATACCGTCATCTTAAAATTCTCACTAAGTTTCGAACAAGAGTCCATTTCAGACTAGGCCCCACCAATCAATTATTAGGTATTAATATTATTTTCCCCCACTCCTTTGGAATTGCCATTTAGCAAACAAGCAGCAAGTCTGCAAAAGATACTAAAATAACCAGTTCCTATCTATCCTTCTAGCTCCACAAATTACCCTATGCACCACACCCTCATACACAAACATACAAAAATGAAAGGAGTCTGTGCATGTTATCTGGGATAGAGTAAGGCTCTATAAAATATGTATTAAATAAATGGAAAACAAAAAGCCATTTATGCTTCAAAAAAAAAAAAAAAAAACTCCTTAGGAAATAATCTGATCATCTACTAAAAAAGTTTACCTGGTATTCTACAACACAAAATAAATGAAAACAACCTGTAAATTCTGGTAACTTTTACCAACTCTCATGTGTCTTCTGTCTGCCTACCCCATTTCTCTCAATTTTTAAAAGTCATACATTGGCTTTTTGTAGAGCATGCTATGCTTTGGGAGAATGTCTTATGAGGTTATGTTCTGTGTTAGGAAAATCGTTAGAGATCATCATTCCAGCCCAACTTCTTTCTCAACATAGCCATCTTTACAAAATATTCCATTTAGAGGTTATCCAGTCTCTGACAACATTAATTATTTTCATTTCATACACATACTATCTCTTTATTTCTCGCTTTTTCTTGCCCTCTCTTTCCTCCTCTCTTTCCCTCTTCCTTTTCTCTCTCATTCCCTCTTCTCTCTCACACACACATATACACACACACAGATGCACACATATGTTTCACAAATAAGCTTTCAGTGCGTTTTCTGTAAATTTCTAGTCTCTTATTGTCAATAGGAATTTGTGTCTGGAATTAAGACCATCACCATGAATTCACAAGTGACTAACAAGTTCTTTAAGTCAGCAACTATCAGATCTGCTGCAGAAATCCTACCAGACACGATTTCTGGAGGACAGCCAAGAAAGAGGGCTGGGAATCTGTTGTGAGTCAGCCAGACTGTTTTCACTGAGCACATCTGACTCTACTAACACTTAAGATCATGTATCTCCCTGACCCAGAGCTTGTGACTTGCCAGCAGGAATAAATAGGACAGCACAGGCCCTGAGCCTGGGCCTGAGAGTCATGGTTTGAACAGAATCAAATCATGGGTTTTGACTTTGCTTCCTCCTGAGGGATCAAGAGGACTCAGGATGAAGCAGCTGAGAAATATGGAAATCATTAGCAGGCTAAACTACACACAACAACCAAAGTATTAAGAAATACCAGTAAACAAAATAGCCAGTATTTCTGATCCCCCAAGGTCTCTGAACTGAGAAGCAGGGCTGAGAAGCCTCTTGGCCATCCCCTGATCCAAGTTTTTCATTCTTCAAGTCAAGAGGACACTGCTCACAATTACACAATTACTTGCAACTTCTATCCACACCCTCTCTCGCCTTGCCCAGTGATCTCCCCACCACCAAATACTGGTTCCTCCCTTCCTGCTGTTTCCCAATGCACCACTTACTGGCCTTGTTTTCCTTTTTGTCTTGGATTCTACCCACAGCCTAAATCCAGGGGTGAGAAGGACTTTGGGACCTGAGGCTTCTATGGGATCCATGTGTTATATGGGAAGAGAGGAGGGCTATACTTTTCCTTCTGTCATCCTCCTCTTCCCTGACCATTTTGTGACACGTTGCCATTTTAACATTAAATGGGGGCCACTACATTCATACCACCAGCCAATTAATCAATTAGGATGGAAATGAGGACCCAAGTATGGAAATAAAGATTTATCAGTCCACAAATCTCTAGGGATGATCTATTCTTCTCCACAGGGGACATACCATTCCTATCCAAAAGGTGGCCTTCAGACATGCTTAGGATATTTCACTTGTCACAGTGAATGGAGAACACTACCAGTGGATGGAACCCAGGGATCCCAAATGTGCTGCAATACCCAGAACAGTTCCTTGCAGCAAATCACCCTACCCAAAATGTCAGTAGCACTCCATTGAGAAACACTGCCAGAGCTGGCTAGCTAAGGAAGAATCCCCTTTCCCCCTCTCTGCTGCATGTCTCAGTCAGACTGGGGAGGCAGGATGGAGTGGAAAAAGCATCAGAGTCCAGATAGAGGGCTGAGCTTCCCGACACAGCATCCCCAGTGACAACTGGACTTGGAGAAGTCATAACTGCTCTGAGTCTGTTTTTCATCATAAAATGAGGACATTAACATCTAACTGCAAGGACACGGGAATGTACTTAAAATCATTAAACAACTATTAGTGTAAAAATGTAGAGGATTTTACTCACCAGATTCTCAACAGAAGAAAATCAGAGGAGAATGGATGATTCTTCATGGAGAAGATGCAAGAAGAGGGTACCCGGTGGGGGACCAAGCATGGACTTTTTTAGAAGACTCGGAGCATGTGTGTAGTTTTGGGTATCTGGGGACGCAAGCAGTGGAAGGGGAAAGTGAGATTGAGAGCCGACTGCCAGCAGGACACCAATAAAATGTTGTTAAGTGTGCAGTGTGATTCCCAAACCTTCAGGAGAAGTACTAGAAAAACATGATATGGTCAGGTTAGATGTCTTGTGGACACTTGCAGGGGGTAAATTTTGCACCAAGTCAGCTCAGAAACAGAACCTGTGTGGAGGCAGGAGAAGAAAACTTGGGGTAAGAAGTGATATTAACCAGGATGTAAAAGCTGTTGACTCCAATCCAGTTTGCCAGAATTTCAAAGGTATAGACAATGGCAGCTGGGTCATGTAGGTACTGAAAAAAAAATTTTTTTAATTTGAATTAAAGCTAGACTTTCTCTCTCCTACCCCACCATGCAACAGATTCTCAAATATATAATCAACTAGTATGTATTGAAAGCTTACTATAGACAAAACATTGCAGGGACTATAAGGAAGTTAACCACCCAATCATGCCCTCAGGTATAGTGGTTTAAAGAATAGGCTTTGGGGTCAAATACACCTGCCCACAATCCAAGTCTGCCCTTTCCTGGTAGCTTGATCTTGGGCATGTCAATGTAACTCTTGACTCTCGGTATCCTCATCTGTAAAATGATAACAAATATAGTACCTATCTCAGAACAGTGGTGAGAGGACATAAGATAATTCATGTAAATGTGCACTATTGTTAATGGTAGCTTATGGGGCATGTGACTCAATAAATGTCTGCAAAAGTAAAAGGAACTAAAATTAATAGAAACTTCCATGTTTTTTTTCCCTTTTGAGTTATTGCAGTTGGGTACTGCAATACCTACAATGGAGATAAGTCTGAATAGACCATGAGACATGAAAGACTCATTTCGTAAGCCCATTGATTCCTTGATTTTTACTTCAATCCCAACACAGCAGTTTTTGAAAATGAGGAGCAGGATTTCATTAAAAAAATTTTTTTGCAATCATGTAAATGCACAGAACTCTACTACTCTTAGGCTACTGAAAAACAGCCTCCTCCCTAAGAACTGAGCAGCTTCAGTGCTTCCAAATTCCAGTGAGTGTCTGGAGTAACACGGGTACCATATTAATGTTTGCACAATGAATACTTTCCATGACTGCTCTAGCTCGTGAGATATTTGATACTGAGGACCCTGCTTCCTAATGTTTATATGCTAAAATGCTTTCATTCTATTTTGCAGTAAGTATTACAGACAAGTCTGAATAAAATGAGCTGAAAATTTGTGGTACTCAAACATGTGATAATGTTTCCTCCCTCATCTAATGGATAGAAATATGCCATTAGACCTGAATCCAGCCATTAAGTTATTTTACTTGAACATGGAAATTTTCCTTTTGCATGAAGAGAACACAAACTAAAGATGAGTTTCAGCATCTAACAAAATAACAATCTCTCAAACTATTTGTATGTACCCATAGGCTTCTGTCAATGGTGCTACCCTTATGCAAGGTGACCTTTTTGGAGATGACCAGTATCCTGTAAACAAGGCCCCAAAACATCCCCTATGCATAGTCATTGGGCGACATCTTTAGACTCTAAGCTCCATGAGGGGGTAGCTGTAGACCGTGTCTGTTTTGTTCATTACCGTATCCTCAGTAGCCAGCACAAGGTCTGAAAGTAACAGGGACTCAAGAGCAAGGACGATTTTCAAACTCCACCAGCAAGACCCTTGACATGTCTGAAAGATGAAAAGGAAGTTGCCAACAGTGAACAGTAGTCATAGTGCCAGCCAGACACTCATCTTTCTGATTGGGGATCTGCAATTACCTCAGGGGAGGCTGAGTCATTTGTGGAAGGGAACTTCATTCAAATGTTCAGACAAATTTCATACTGAAAGGATGCTGCAGGCTAGTGAGGACCCCAGTGTGGAAAGTTGTTAGAGAATCATCACCATGGTTTGTGCTCTTTATTGCTCACACCATCACCCCACGGATATCAATAATAGTATGAAATGATGATGATGGTGGACATTTAGAGAGCACTTACCCCATGCTGGGCACTTCTGCTAAGTCCTGAACAGGAATTATTCCACTTAACACTCACTAAAACACCATGACATAGAGACTGCTATCCCCATTCTTCAGTTGCAATAACTCACCATTTAAAGAGCGTAAATGCTTCAGCTGGGGTCTTGCATGAGCTGAGAAAGTCAGGATTTAAATCCAGTCTGCCTGCTTCTAAAGGCTCTTGATGACACAGAGAATTTCTAGTTAAATTAGTATCTTATGATTTTCTCCACCTTCTTTCTGAAAACTCAGAAGACTTACATGGCAAATAAGAGCACATCTGGATATTGCCATGTCTGTTTTCCTTTACTCATTCCTACCTCAAGGGTTAGCATCATCTGCACTGTGAGGGGTTTCAGCTGTAATGAGGTCCCAGGCCTTGTCTCACATGCAGTCTCATATGCAGTGGTCCCCAGCCTGTTTTCATGGAAGACAATTTTTCCACAGACTGGGGAGGAGAGGGATGGTTTTAGGATGATTCAAGCACATTGCATTTATTGTGTGCTTTATTTCTATTATTATTACATGGTAATATATAATTAAATAATTATACAACTCGTTATAGGTCGGGTACCCTTGTCATACAGGACAGGTAGGCCAGGGTGGAGTAGCCATGCATATAAAGTGAGATAGTGTTTCTTCATCTGCATTGCACTAACATAGCTGATGAAGCATTTGCCATTAGAAGACCTGGGCAAATTATTCACCTTTCTGAGTCTCATATATGGAAAGAGCATGGGCTTTGTAATCACACAAAGTTCAGAGGGACCCCTGGGGACCCACCAAAAACAAAGAGTGAGGGAGCTATAATTCATTCCACCTACTGCAATGGCGTCCTCAGGTGTTCCTATACTCATTCATGAAGTACAAAGACAATCTAGATCTGTGCTGCCCAATGCGATAGCTACTAGCCACATTTGGCTATTTAAATTAATTAAACATAAATCAGATTAGAAATTCAGTTCCTCAGTTGTACCAGCCACATTTCAAGTGCTCCATAGCACATGTAGGTAATGGCTACTATTAGACAATACAGATCTAGACCATTTCTAGAACAGCCTAATCACTACAGAAAGTGCTATTGAGCAGCTCCGGTCTAGATAAAAAAAGAAAGCAAATCCTTACTGTTGAAACAACTCTGTTATTTAAAGGAAGTAGGGTCATATGCTTCATGTTACTGTTAGTTTTAATTGGGTTTTTTTCTAATAGGCTATATTAGGACTCTTTTTATTACAAGGAAAAAATATTACTCAAAAATAGCTTAACCCAAAATAGTGCACTGATTTGTTCTTATAACTGAAAAATCTAGGAATAAAGCCCAGCTGGATCTAGAGGCTCAGATCTATCACTGAACTATATCTCCCCATCTCTCAGCTCTACTTTCTTTCATGTGCCTTTCTCCTTAGGCTGCTTTATTCATATGGGGGTGAAGATGGCCCCAGGTACACTCAAGCTCATGAAGTTCTCAGTACCCACAATCTCGAATTTGACCTTCCATGTCAGACTCTCATTGGCTTGACTCTGATCCATACGGAGATATTTATTAAAGTCCTTCTGTTCATCACAGACTACTGCTATCCCAGCATAATAGAAGGGGTGTGGTAGTTACATATTTATAAGATAATGAGGGTTCAAACATACCTACTTCCAGTCCAGACTCTCTGACTTATGAGCTGTATGACCTTTGGCAAACTCTAATCCTAATTTTTCTGTGTCAGTTTTCTCATCTTAAATGGGGATAGAACAGTTGCAATGGCTCATGCCTGTAATCTTAGCACTTTGGGAGGCTGAGGTGGGAGGATTGCTTGAAGCCAGGAGTTTGAGACCAGCCTGGGCAACATAGTGAGACTCCATCTCTACAAAAATTTTAAAAATTAGCTGGACATGTTGGTGCACTGTGGTCTAGTGCACTACTCGGGAGCCTGAGGCAGGAGGATCGCTTGAGCCCAGGAGCCCAGGAGTTCAAGGTTACAGTGATCTATGATTACAGTGATCTATGATCCTGCCACTGCACTCTAGCCCAGCAACAGAGCAAGACCTTGTCTCCAAAACAATAATAATAATAATAACCTTATGAGGTCCATTTTGAGGACAAATGGGATAATTATATAAAGAGCTTAGCACAATATGAAACAAATAGCAATCACACTATTGTTATCACTATTACTATTCTTAACCACGCAACGCAGTGCAAAATAAATATCCAACAAGTAGGGAAAATACTTTGAGTTCTACTAATCAAGAAACTAAGAAATGACTGCAACTTGGTGTGTCCAAGGAGGACTGCACAGAGAACATAGGACATAGACTGGGCTTTGAAGCAGGGACACACAGGCAGAAGGAAGGAAGGCGAGCACTTCCCACCACAGCACAAGAAATTGATGTCCACATCTCTGAAGCCATGTTTCTCACTAGGGAACAGGAAATAGGAGAGGTGCAGGTGGGAGTTTTTCTTTGCCCGTCATCTGCAGAAAAAGTTGAAAGCCCGCATCTTGTTGTTTGGTTGAGTTTTTTTTTTAACGTTAATAAAAAGAACACAGCAAAACTGCATCCGAGAAGCCAGGCATGTCTCATCTGCCCTCCCTGTACCCCTGAGCGCTCAGCGCTGCCGGTGGCTGATGGTGATGAGGTCTTCCCGGAGGGGCCGCCGAGCAGGCTGTGCGGCAGGGCTCAGCGCATCTTCCAAATGCCTCTGTCTGTCCAGTGGGGGCGGAGGCCTCCTAACAGCTGCTGCGCTGCTTTGTAAACAAGTGGAGGACACACTTCTTTAACCTGGAATCCTGCAGCTGAAAAATATGTTTACCTCTCCAAGGGTTTGGTTGGAAATGCTTCAAAGATTTCTGCTTTTCCCAGAAAGCTGGAGCTCAGTATGAAGCGATGTGCTTCATCTCTGAGAACAGCGCTCTCCTTGGGTGAGAAGAACAGTATTTTCCAGCTTGACTGTAAATAACTTTCTGACTTGGGCAAAAAGACGGGACCAGATTACCTCAGAGGAAGATGAAATGCAGCTCAGCTCATGTGTGCAAAGTAATAGTGAAGAAAATGCTCCCATCCGAGGTGGGGCCAGCATTGCGCGGGAGACAGGCACGTTTCCAGGGCCTGTTGCGATGATTGGATCGGTTCCAGAGACCACTGCCAAGGCCTGCCTCTGGGCAGCTGCAGCTTTAGGGGGGGCCTAATCATCCCCCACCCCCACCCCAACACCGCCTTGTGTGTGTGCCTGTGTGTATACACACACATGCACCAGCCAAAAACACTAATTAGCATGTGCTTTTATGTATTAGGGCTTAAAAGCCATCAGGGCAGCTGTTGTCTAGAAGCCAAGGAACTAAATTCAAGTCACAGCTCTGTCATTGGGCCATATGACCTCTGCCAGGTCATCTCACCCATCTGAGCTTTGAGTTCTTCATTCATAAATGAAGATGATAATATCTGAACTCAGGGTTTTGATGAAGATATAAATTAAAATGATATGCCGTATTGGAAAGTCTTCCACCAACCCTAAAGCCCTGCTCCCCAAGGTATGGACCGCAGGCCAACAGCACCGACTTCCCTGGGGAGCTGATTAGAAATGCAGATTCATGGGCCCCACCTCAAACCCACTAAATCAGAACCTGCATTTTAACACAATCCCCAAGGTAATGAATATGCACTTTCAACGGACTGCTCTAAAGCACTATGAAATGGATTTAGGAACTAGTTATAAAGCTGAATAAAACCCAAACCACACTGGGTTACCAAAATCTCAGCCACACAGCTGCTTTCCCGAGCCAGCACTTCTTCCTCAGTGGATCAGATATTCTCAGAGAGTAGCAACACTGTCATTTATCAATTCTCTTGGACACCCACCACAATGTGAATAAGGCTTACCTTCTAACAGCATGACAAATAGCATTCTTATATGAGATTTGTGGCTGTATATTAAAAAAAAAAAAAAAAACACACACTTTACCCTGGCTACAAAGAGCCTACAGGACCCTTCCATTACTACCCCTCTCCCTCCCTCCACTCGGGCCATGCTGACCTCCCCACCTGTGCTCAAACAGGCCAGGCCACCCCTGAGGGAGAGCTTTTCATTGCCCTTCCCTCTGCCTGGGGTGATTTGCCCCTCAGTAGCCACAGACCTCCACTGCTCATCTCCTCGAAACCTGTGCTCACATGTTACCTTGTCAGTGACACTCTCCCCAACACCTCTATTTAAAATTGCAACACCCCCTTTTACTCGGATTTATTTTTCTCCACGGCACTTATCATTTTCTAGCACCTCACATACTTTGTATATTTATCATGCTTTATTATCTTGCCCTTTCTCACCCCAAAATAGAATATAAGTTTATGAGGACAGGGATTTGGGGGCATTTTGTTCACTGCTATACACCCAGCTCCTGGAACAGTCCTGGCACCAAACTGCTCAACATTCATTGAATGAACGAATATACAGGAGAACAACTTTGAACATGAATTGTGTAATCAAATATATTTGGGCTTGAATAGACAGCTTGAATTAGCTGTCTGACTCTAGGCAAATAGTGCACGTTAACAGTTCTGGTACAGTGCCCAGCATATAGAAATGTCTATGTATTAACTACCATTATTAAAAGATAAGTATTACTATTATTGAATATAAGCCTCATCCTCTCAAGAGAATAATGAACAAATATAACTTATTTTTTTTTTTAAAAAAACAAACTTTTAAGGGATATACCACATGGACCAAAACAGGACTAAGGACTATGACTCATTTCTTAGTAGTCAATTCTTTTTGTATCAGTAAAAAATAAAAATAAAAATCGTCATGCATAAACATCCTTCATTTAAAGAATAAAGCTCCCTATCTTCTTTTTAAAGGAAGGACAGGAAATACTGGTTTCTGTTATATTTCCAAATAAAATATAACATCTGACATTGGACAAGAGAAAACTTGAGCTAAACATCAAGGAATCCTTTGACAGTATCATTAGACTGTAGAAGCCACCGGACGAGAAGCCCGCTCTCCCAACTGATAAGTCACTTTAACACACAGGAAAAGGAACTAGAAACCTTTTCCTTACATGCTTACACACACTGTAAATATTTGTAAAATAAATGGAGAGTTTCCGATGATAGTTATCCCAGGTATTTTTCTTAGAAGTGAGAACTAAATATTAATAATAAGTAGACTGCATTTAATTTGATTGGTTTGACCATTTGGCCTTGAGTAACACTCATTTTTTGATCTCTACTAAAATAACTATTTACGTAAGGAAATCTCCTTTCCTCTCAGAAACTCAGTTCCATTTTCTCTAAAATGGGGCGCGGGGGGTTAGATCAGGTTGTTCCTAAGACTCCTGAATGACTCAGAGCATCTCATTTTCCTACATTCTCATCCTGGTTTCATCCAATCCATCACAAAGTTCTAGTGATCTGACTCTACAGCATATTTTAAATCTGTCCACCTATACAGTGACCACCTTGATATTTACTCACCTGGACTAACTCAAGAGCCTTCTAGTTCCTTCCCTCAAATACCTCTCCAACCTATGTTCCCACAGAGTAACCAGAGTGGTCCTTTTATAACAAAAATTTGATTCTATTTATTCCCATGCTTAAAACCTTTCAACAGTTTCCTGTTGCACTTAAAATAACATCTCAAATCCTTCACGTGGACTATCAGATGATGTGCCACCTGGCTAGGGCCCGCCCTGCCTCCTTCCCCCATCGCATCTTGTAAACTCTTTCCTCCCACAGCCGTGAGGCCGCACTCTGCTTTGCAGGTTCTCAGCTGTGTCCTGGTCATTCCCACCTGTGGATTCATCTGCATGCCACTCAGCCTAACCTCATTCTCACAACAAATGTCTCTTTCCCAAAGGGGCCTTCTCAGAGTCCTCACTGTGAACTGCATCCGTCACCATTCTTTTACTTCCTGACACTTGTCATAATCTGCAGACATGCATCCTTTTACACGTCTCTTTGCTTCCCATCCTCTTTTTATACTTTTATACTCTTTTTATGCTCTAAGCTCTTTGAAGACAAAAGACTATGTTGATTTGTTCATTACTGTATACGCAAGGTCCAGCAGGGTTCCTAGCGTACAGTTGGCAATCGACAAATATTAGTGGAACAAATGAATAGATGAATGAAGAGCATTAGCGACTCCATCTATGAAGGGAAAGACAAAAGTATTAAGGCTCTTGTCAATACCATTCTATGAAGTAATTTTAAATAATACACACAATGCAATTTGAATTCATAAAAAAGTAATTTATTAAATTCAAGGCATTATGTTTTGTCATATTCTTAAAATCATTGTTCATAGATTAACTCACCAGTAGCATTTTTTTAGGAAAAATAGTCTTAAGTTCTGCTTAAATTTTCACACAATAATAGATTTATGAACCAAATAATAAACTCAAACACTATGATCAAGTATTATTGACCCTATGGCTTTAACCATGCAATTTAGCAAATAACTATGTGCTTAACACCCATCTAATATAATTTGGTAAACAGTGATTGAGGCTATATCAAACATGTGCATATTTCCTATTTTATTGCAATTAACAGCCAGTAGAAGACAGTACACTGGATTATCTGAAATGAATATACCAAAAGCCATATCCATAATTACAGTACCTTTAAATATCTGTTACAGGAGAGGATTTAACTAATATTATAACTATTATTAGGAAAGTGACCTAAAATTAATTTTTAATTTTTGTTTTTTACCTTTTCTATTCCTCCTTTAGTTAGGTTCTCTGAATTCTAGAGCAAGTTTTACAATGATTAAGTTACAAAATTTTCTCAGATAAGGTTGAGAATGTAGAAGGACAAAAAAATAATCCAAAGCCTGGACACTAAATAAGGTAAGGAGGGGGTAGAAATCTACTAGGAAGTAAGTTTCACTAGACATGAGGATGCAGCCATAGGATACGGTATGGCAACGAGGATAAATAGGTAGGCACAGTCCCATGCCCAGATATCTGAAAAATAGAGATAATGATCCCTGGCCTCAGCAACCAATGAAGAATATGGTGAGAATAAATTAGATACAGTTTTCCTTTGGAGGAAAAGCACTATATAATTTATGATATTGTTATTATAATCATTAGTCATCTTTGCCTAGATTTATGGAGTGACTCATCCTAAATTAAGCCTTTGGAACAATGAGAAGAGGGAAATTTATGAGACCTACAATGATTTTCTAGTCTCATAAAAGATTGTAGTACTTGATTCTTGAGATGTTAAAATATCTCTGCCTCTTAACAGGAGGCTACAAGGACCGTCCTTTGATTCATTATTTGATAAGTCTTTCAGGTCCCCATCCTCCTGCTCTTCTGGAGCCAATAATTCAGCCAGCATTTGAACATTCACCTGGACTGTCAGTAAATTATTTTAACTTACCTTTAGAGTAGCTGCTACTTCTTTATTTCCTACAAGAATAATGACTGTTACTTTTTTATCCCCATAATTTCTCTCTATATATGCACTTCATATTTTTGAGCACCTATAATATGTAAGGCAAGGAGCTAGGTATAGAAATACAAGGGGCACAAGGAGTTTGGAATCTGTGGGAGAGTATAACTAAGGACCAGATCTGAGAGATATTTTAAGGAAGAATTGTCAGGTCAAAGGGGCTGGTCAGATACAGAGCGAGAGAAGAGAGAGTACAGAAGCAGCCAGGTTTCCTCTCTGGGCAGACTGGATGAAGGGAGGAAGCAGGTTTAGGAAGGAGAGATCAGCTCTGTTTTAGGCACATTGAGCAGAGGTTGAATAAGAGATCCAGTGGGAAGCTTGAGCCGTGGGTCTGAGGCTTGGGAAAGAGGCCATGACTAGACACAGATTTGGAATTCATCCAAAGGCAAATCCCGGGAAGGGGTGAGCTACTCAGTGAGAGAATATAAAACATGAAGGGAAGACAGGAGAGTCTGGTGATTAAAAATGAAAGGAAAGAGACAACTAAGTAATTTTTGGAAGAAATAAACAGGGTCTGAAAGGCTAATTTTAAAAAATGACAGGAATAGATAGAAAATGGCAGAGAGCTGGGAGAGGAAGAAGGTGAAGTCCCAGAGTCATGATCAAGGGCACAGATTGGAAGAGTTCACCTTGGAAAGGAGTATTTCTCTCTCTCTCTCCCCATCCCTCTCTTTCTTTAGGAGGAGGCAGTGAAGAGGGGAAAATATAGATATATGTTGAGATAGGATAAGTAGACGTCAAAGAAGGAGGCACTGTTGATTGGAAGTATGACAAGTTGGATTAGAAAAGGTTGTGATGTTCAGGGAAAATGACAATGAGTAGAAAAAGAGCCCGGGCTTCAGAATCAGACCAGACCTGGATTCAAATCCCATCTTTTACATTCAGTATCACTGTGACCTCGGGCCAGTACTTGTCTCTAACTGCACTTCAGTTTTGTCTGCTGTGGAAATGGCAAATAAGAAAGAATTATTTCATTAGGTTGTTTCCAGGATTAAGGAAGCGAACATGTGTGAAAGCACCTAGTTCTTGCCTGGGCTTCAGTGTGGAGTGAATCCCGAGGATAAGCCCGGCCGAAAGACAGAGCAATGGGTCTCAACTTGAACGTGCATCAGAATTGGCTGGAGGGCACATCCAAACTCGGAGTTCTAGGCCCAAACCAGAATCAGTTTCGGATTCACTAGATCTAAGATGGGGCTTGAAAATCTGTATTTCTCGTAAGTTCCCAAGTGATGGTGATGCTGCTGGTCCACAAACCACACTTCAAGGACCCCTGAGGTAGAGAAATCATCTGAGAGAAAAGGTCAAAGGGATGAGAGATCCTGTTGGCCCTGGAACACAGGTTACAGAAGCCGAGGATTACATCTCCTTTTAGAATTTATTTTCCATTAATGCACTTCATCACTTTGTCTCCAGAACCTTGGCCATCCTATCTCAAGAGCTGGCAGTCTTACCCTAGAATCCTAAGAACTTGGTGCAATACCTGAACTTTAGCAGGAACTCATCCACCTGAATGGCGGGAGTGGTGGAGGCAGAGAGAAAGGCTAACTCTGAGTTGCCCAAAGAGAGAGGCACACAAGAGGCTAATGGTTCCCTGTGTCTCCCTCAAGGGATTTGAGCAGGGGCCATTGAAAAGTGGCAGCAGTTTGGGAGTTAGCCTGAGTAAACACGGTTTTAAAAACAAGTGGAAACAGTCAAAGAATATATATTATTTTAATTTCGTTCTGTCTTTTCAATATTACATGGCAAAAGTGTTTAATATTTCACATTTCTGGGTGTTTTTTTCCCATCTTAAATTACTTTTTATTTTTCCTATTATATTTCCTGGCCCAAAAGTGCCTTTATTGCTAAATAGTAGTTTATAACCCTTTACCATGGATCAGATTATCTTTGAGCACTTTCTTTTCCCTGTTTTGCTCCTAATTCCTTCCCATTGTATTATTCAGTTATTCCATTCTGTTGCATCCATTATTCACTAGATTTTTTTTCAAAAATTGATTCTGCAGAAATCGAACACCCTCATTTTTCATTTCTTGATTGGAGTTACTTTGTAGAAACTCAACTAGATTATGGCTCCTAATGCACTAATGCTCTGCTGAGTGCACGTTGCCGGCATTTTTATAAGTTCTGAATATGAAGTCGAGTCAGAACCCAGTCCTTTTCAAGATTCTCCTTTCATATATCGTTTAAGGAAATTGCTCAACCATCCAGCTTGCTTCTACTTCATCCCTGACTCATTTCCTCACTGCTGAATACCCCATCATCCTTCCTACATTTATATTTTTAGTCAAGAAAAAAGCCAAGTTAACTTGATATTTAGTTGCCCAGTGTCATCACAGCGAGCTCTGCAGTGGGGTCTGGCAACAGAGGGGCATGAGGACAACACTGGTCAGGACTTTAGGCCAGAATCAACCCCTTTCTCCTCTCTGCAACCAGCTCCTTACTCTACCTCACCTGTGATCTCTTTCATTAATTTATTATTTTTTTTTCAGTTTCCTTAAATATGTGGTGCTTAGTCTCTTGCTTTGTGCATGGTAAACACTCAAAGCCAAGATCGTATGATTGACTAAATGATCAGCAGATGAAACACAGACCCAACTCAGCCTGATCCTATTCCCTTGCTTAGCTGCTGTCTTACCATTGCTCTATATACCTTGCAGCTACCTAAATGTGCCATGGGTGCTCACACCTCCAAACAATTGCACAGGTCATCCCTGTCCCACTCTGATTTCTCTAACTGACTATCTTGGTATCCTTCCTTCTCCAAGAAAATCACCCCTATCCCACTGCCTAGGGTGGGTGCCCCTATGTGCTGAAAACATTCTGGCTTCTTTGCTCTAAAATCATACTTCCAGTGTCAGCTTGCTGGTCTTGCTCTTTAACTAGACTGCAAAGGACTAAAAAGCAGGAACTGTGTCTCCTGCACAATTGCAATCCCAGCTCCTATCTTGACACCCACCCAAATGGTGATGTTTGCAATGAATGATGCTACGCTGACATCCAGGTGAAAGAGGGGGGTTCCAGTATGGATAGTTGCTATGGGCATGGAGAAGAGTGGAAAGGTGTGAGATGCTACAGAAAGAAAATCTGTGTGGTGGGCAGCTCCTTAGATCCACGGCAATGGGAGGCAAAAAGTAAAACATGGCAGCTGGGGGCTGGGAGGATGCCTGCCCATCTGCCACATGTAGTTACAGGTGCCCATTTCTTTAACAGAGGCCTAGAAATTTAAGTTTCCTTAACTGAACACAAGTAGCTCTATACCATATAGCCCATTCACCAGTGTTTTTAGCAGGGAAAAGTATTATTTATTGGAACAACACAATACAAATAGCTAAATTAACTTTTAAAAATTCCATTGATGCCTTTTGCAACAATTTGGATGGAACTGGAGGCCATTATCCTAAGCAAAGTATCTAAAGAATGGAAAAACAAATACCACATGTACTCGCTATTAAATTGGAACTAATCTATGAGCACACATGTGCACAGAGGGAAGTAAATCTCAGTGGAAATCAAGCGGGGGGCGGGGGGAAGGGTGAACACCTATCTAATGGGTACAATGAACACTATCTGGCTGATGGGCACACTTGTAACCCCGCCTCAATAATTACAAAAGCAATCCATGTAACCAAAACCATTTGTACCCCCATAATAATTTGAAATAAAAAAAATTTTGAAAATTCCATATAATACAAAACAATATACAGGTGGTTAAAAACTAAACCCCTAGCACCAGAGAGGGAGGACACGTGATGCCTTTCATGCAGAGGCAAAGGTTTCCATTCTCTTTCCTTTACCTTTCTCTCAGCGACAGCCTGGCACAGGTACCCCTTCTCAGTGGAATTACACATGTCAAATATTGGTGTGACATTTTCCTAAGCCTTCTAAGAGCAACAGTGTCTTAACTCTTAAAATGTCAAGGTTTAATTCCTCCTTTTTGTAATAATTAGGTTTCTCCCCATTTCCCTGCCCCCACCTCTCTGACTCTGTGTCTCTTTCTGTGTGTCTCTCTCTTCTATCCTCCCCTCTCCCCTCTCCTTTCTCCTCCTTCTTCTCCCTCTGCTGCTGTTTCTTCCTCCTCCTTCTCCTCTTCCCTCCCCCCCGCCCCTCACACACACACACTCATCCCACAGTTGTCCCTACCATCTGAACTTTACATGGATGGAAATATTTTCTCTAGTAGCATCTCCCCAAGCAGTTCTTAGTTTTCACCTCTTCCCATTGTATTCTGGTGAAAAACACCCTGTGACTTAACACTGGTGCCTGATTGCAACAAAATCCAATGTGGGCTAGAAGAATTTAAAATCTATGTGTTGTCCCATGCTCTTTTTCCACTTGTGCAAATTCTGCCTTTCCTTCCTGATCTGGCATCCATTCAAGCCATGCCATTCAGGGAACCTTTCCCAAGTCCCAGCCCTCAGCTAACAAACCCTCCTCTTAACTCTCATAGCGTGTATTTTCTTTAACAATAGAAAATAAGTGCTTGTTTCTTAGACATTTTCCAGGGACAGTTCTTCAGAGCAAGCACTAGTCTTTCCTCTAGGATTTCCCTTGCCCCTAGCAGAGTTTGGGACCAGACAGAGCTCACTGCACTCAATAACTACTTGTTACACTTAACCACTGCCTCTGTGTTTCAAGCCACTTAGCTCCCTATTTGGACTAAATGTTTGGTGATGCTTCTGGGACCATCTCTCTAGAAATAGACATTAGTCTGCACACAAAATTTGCTTCTTGCCATGTAGTTTTGACTCAGATTCTGGTCCTTGCTAGAGAGCCAAGTGGTCTGTGTTTTCTCATCTTGCTGTGTGAGACAGCCCCATTACTCTTCATCTAAGAAGCCTTCATGCACTCCCAGGAGCCCAGTGCATTAGGAGGCGACCTCACCAGGTAAGCGGACTCCACCTATCGCCCTGTCTGTCACCGCACACTCCTCCGCGGGAAGTCAGCAGCCCCTAAGGAGTGGGGAGGAGGGAGCCCGGGGCCAGGGCGAGGCGCACTGCTGGGCCCTCCCTCCTCCCCCCTCCGCGCAGGCTGCGTGAGAGCCAAGTGCAGGTGCTCGAGGGCTGGTGTCTGCCAGGCTGATTACCCTCATCATGGAAGCTGCCAGACGACTTCAGCACATTCTGTGGCAGGGAAACTGCCGAGAAAGAACACAGTCAGCAGTGGCATTTGTAACGAGGGGAAACAATGCATGAAGCAGAAGAAAAAGACAAAAACCCATCCACACACCCAGGCTGTACCCACTAAACATCCTGGCAGGAATCTGATTCCTGATTCCCTACGGAAGGCAGCCGAGAGGAGCCCTGACAGTACCACTGTCTGACATCGATGACTGAAGATTAGAAAAAAGCAGAAACCATGTAATTGTCAAACCCCGGCACTCCAGATAGATGCTACACAACTCCATCTTCTTCCTGACTCCCTTCTTTGTTTTTGTCCAGAATTTGCATAGATGTATAATTTTTCATATATATAATTTGTGTCTTTTATATAATATATATTTTATATATACTGTATGTATAAATATCCAGAAAGTATGTTTTGCCACATTCAGGGTTTTATTTTTCAGTTTGTTTTAATTCATTTATTTTACAGTCAAAAATAATCTTAGTAAAAGGGATTTTCTAGCCTCCACGAATATTTTGAGGTTGTAGAAACTTAATTTTTAAAAAACCATAAAAGTGATAAAGAAGTAAGAATATGGTACATATGAAATTTGCATGTATATGCAGGCAACACATGCAGCTAATAATAAAATGCATTCTGTGGTGTAGAGGCTCCCTTTGGAAAGCCCTTTGCACGATAACAAACACCCTTATATCCTGAACTACCTCCCTGGACACCCCTTTTGCTGCCCATTTTCATTGAACTCTGGCTCTTCCAGGAGCCCCCCCCCCCGCCCCGCCCTCTTAGATGAATGTGTCCACTCTCACATTCCGCATGCCTTGGAGTATGTCAGGAAGTGGGCCCCGTATCCTCCTGCTCCCCAACTGCCCACCTCCTGTCAGCAAAACCACCCCCTGTTAATAGCACTTCCAGAACAAAACATAGTCTCTGCTTATGTTTCTGCTTACGTTGGTGTCGAGTGGGAAATCTCTGATTCTTATTCTTTAAAAACTCTCAGTTAATTCATTCCAATTCTTGGATTTATGAACTTTGTTTTTCTTTCCTAAACATAATATTCTGGTTCTGATCTTATTGTTCTGTTGTGTTTAGTAACCAAAGCATGCCTCCCTTTTTCAAAAAAATGATACATGCATTGTCTAGGCAAAGGCAGTTGCATGTTTCTTGTAGGCAGCTTTCTGATTACTTTGAACACCGTCGAAAAGAAATTGGATTTTCTGTGCATGCCTGATTCCCTTGCATGCATGCTTTTGTCAAAATTTTGACACAGCAAATACAGACCTCCTCCATGTGGACTCCAGTTGATTAATTAAAGGGGAGATTCATTGCTAAATTGCCAGCAGCTGTTGGCTAGAACAGAGGCTGGGAGTCATACACCAAAAAGGGTAGTAGTAGAACAGGACCATTTCTAGAGGATTTTGTGGAAAATGAGTTCTACTTCTACTCAATCTGAGCCCGTTACATTCCACAGACTACTTAGGATATTTAATTTATTTTCTATTTAAAGACAAGCAACTCCCATTAAACATTTTCTTTTTTTTTTTTTTCTGACCAAGGATTAAGAAATTCATGACAAGACACATTGTTCAATACCGGGAAATTTCATCAGCATTGAAAGGCACACCCAAGAAATGCAATTCACTTGGTACAAGACCATGGTTCAAGACTGCTGAAAGAGAAAAAGCCAAGACAACTTCAATTTGCAAGCTCTCTGAGTTGCTCAATCCCAAATTCTGAGATCTGCCATGAACAGGGAATATGCGTGATCATGCAGAATTTCAGATCCACCCAGAATGGTAGACAAAAGAAGAAACTTCTAACAAATATCAAGATAAGAGGATATCACGAATAAGGATTCAATCTGTAGGCATTATTAGAGATTTAGGGGAGGAATAATGGGAGGATAGAGGGGAAAAATTCAGCAGCCAAGGGGAGATTCATGGAAGGAAGGGCTCAAAAGTATAGAACTCTCTAATAAGTCATGGCAGTGACAATTCCTAAAGGTAATTCCTGATCCTCTCATAAAAGCTAAAGTTGAAATTTTCTCCATCTGCACTCACCCCTGCCAGGAGCTCATAAATCTGGGGCAGCGCCAGGGCTCTGACCTAACCATGATGGAGAACTCAGTTGGGAGCGCAGGTTATCCCCTGAGCCGCTGCACACAGCACCACAGGCCACCTGTGAGTCACAGCCTGTGGGAGGTTGGGGAACATCTGGTCAAGTTCATCTCCTGCCACCACCACAGGTCTGACTCTGTGTTACTTGCATCTGTTTTAAATGTACCTCTCTCTCCAATACAGCATCTTTGGAACATCAGGATGTTGCATAATGACTGAGTGGAATCCAAAAAACCAAGCCACACATGTAGAACTATGAGAAACCACATGTGGAAGAGAAAAATAACCCCAGCTTGAGTATTATTTTTATTCTCAAAACAGTCAATGTATTGGAGGCCACACTGAATATTTGATACAAACTGAGAATGGATGAGGATATTCTGTGCTTATAAATTTCTGTACTCAAGGGACTTGGGGGTATTTTCAAAATATTTTAATAGCTACCATTCATTGAGTACCTACTATGTGTCAGACATCTTATTGCGATATACGTGTTTTTTGAACCTGTATTTTGACATAAAATGCATGTACCCCAAGTGGTTTGATTTCCTGATGTTCAATTCCTGACTACTGGCCTTCCAAGGTCTTGGCCTCTCTCTCATGTCCACAGTTGGCAGTGGTCCCCAACCCTTTTGGCAACAGGGACCAGCCCAGTTTCATGGAAGACAATTTTTCCACAGGACAGAGATGGGACAGAGCTCAGGTGGTGATGCCAGCGATGGGGAGCAGCTGTAAATACCGATGAAGCTTCTTCGCTCCCCACAGCTCACCTCCTGCTGCATGCACCCCTACTTCCTAAGTTGCATGGAGGACAACTTTTCCACATTGAGTGGGGGCTGGAGGACTGTAGGTAGGGGATGCCCATGTCTGTGCTAGCTGCTTCATGAAAGGAAATGCTAGAACAAAGCATCAGCTCTTAACAAGCTACTAGCCCTACCAGCCCCACTTACCCAAATTCAAGGCATTTTTCCCCACTTCAGAGGCTATCTCCATTGTGTCCATAGCCAGTGCAGCATCAGCCAACTAACAGTCTCAGAAAGTGAATTATTAGTATCTCAAGCTAGAATTTAAGACTTGCTTTCATGGAACATCATAGGACATGGTTTGATACACAGCAAGGGAATTGAGAAAACATTAAGTCTCTTTTAAGAATCAAGCAAAATAAGAAAACAAATTGATCTATGAAAGAGATCAACTAGCTGCTGGAAAGAGTATTTTTACTGTCAGTTCTCAACTATCCATATTCATAAAAAGTGGCACAGATCATCAAACACACCCAATAATTTTTAAATAATTAGTACTTGGCTTTAGTGCCATTTATTTATTTATTTATTCATTTATTCATTTATTTATTTCAGTTATTTATTATTTACATCAAAGTTATTTTCCTAATAGTGTTTTGCTTGTATTAACATTTAAATGAGGATGCAGCTCCCCAGCAAGCAGCAATTGATCACTCAGGGAGACAACCCATATCCATACTAGGTAAGAGTAGAGAGTCAAATGAGAGATTAAAAGTTTACTCTGCATTAAATTTTCCAAACTCAGCCAGGCATGGTGGCTCACCCCTGCGATCCCAGCACTTTGGGAGGCCAAGATAAGAGGATAACAAGGCCAGGACTTCGAGACCAGCCTGGGCAACATAGGGAGACCTCTTCTCTAAAAATAAATAAACAAATAAAATTTCCAAACTCAAAGAATTGAGAATGAGCTCTAATGTTCTTGAACATGACATCTTCAGAAACTGCTCTCTGGCCTCCTCCAATTAAATACCCCTATGAGCCTCAACACTCTGCGGTTCTTTACCACATGTAGCAGGCAGCAATTACCACATTGTACCACACGGTTCCCTATACAGCAATGCCTATTCAAAATCCTTCCTCCTCTCCCAACTCTCGTCCAGCTACAAAGGGATTTGCTCCAGATCCCAGCATTGAACTCATTCCCTCTCCTCCAGAGTATGTGGATTTTCCTCTTGCGCGTTTTCCAAAAGCCTAAGTAATAATCCCAACAACCTCTCAATTAAGTAAGACATTATTTTATTACTCTTAACCCAAAAGATACTTGTGTCAACAGGAATACAATTTTCCATCTATACTGATGGGGCCCAGCTGATGGAACCAGCAGATTCCCTTCTTCTTCCTGATGTTTGAATGGCTACATTCTCCAGCCACATGCAGCCAAGGAAATTAAGCCCAGTGCCCCAGCAATGAGGTGGCATGCGGAGCTTGGGTTTCTGTTCCCAAAATAAACAACAATATCTTTGTTCAAGTCAGTTTTCTAATTTTTGCATATTAGGCAAAATGTCAGTAAAAATGAATCCTGGCCAGTTATTCATGTCATGCAAATTTGTGTGATGTCCTTCATGTAAATTGCCATGATGCTTGGAAGGATAGAATAGATCAGCTATTGGCTAGAAAAGTCTGAGCTTTGCTGTTGGTAAACAACATCCTAAGTGGACATAGGAGATAAAGACATGTTTCAGCCTGGGTTCTGTTGAAAATAGAGGGTGGACAGGGGTGCTTTATTTGAAAGGTGGAGTCCCGAGATAGTGAGAATTAGTGAAAAGAGAGGAGCAACAGGGAAGGATGGAAAGCCATGGTGCGTCATTGTACCAGCCCCTGCTTTACCACAAGCCTCAAAGACACACAGCTGGTTGCTCAGCAGGTGCAGCCACTCAGCCACCTGGGATATCTCCAGACAGGCTGTTTAAAGAAATGGCTCGAAGCAGTCCCTTGAAGGAAGAAGAAGGAGGAATTTATCTGCCTGGCTTCTTCCCATCTCCCATCTCCCAGGTTCACCACACAGAGAGTTACTTCCCCCAAATTCCAAGTCATGTCACCCAACTCCCTCAATTGCTGCTGCAGAAGCCCAGCCCAGCGTTGCAGTGTGCTGTGGCATCCACGCCTAGAAGGGGCTAGAGTCACTCCATAGACCCCAGGGGTGCAGCTGGCCAGCCTCAGGTGACAAAACTGCATGGACCCACCGAGGACCAATCTGCCTCAGTGGCACCAGAGAACCTGGGAAGCAGACGGAGCTTAGAAAATCTGATGAAGTATGTCAGATTATAGCAAACAATAGGAGTTAGGATTAAAATCATGTCCACAGCATAGAAGTATATCCTCTTTCTTTAACTTTTGTCAAGTATCTCTTTGTGCTGAGAACCTGGACTATGTCCCTAAGTACAAAAATATAATAAACTTGCCAATCTAGCCATTCCAATGTCCTAAGTCAAAATTATATTGTACATAGGTATATGGACATATATATGTATACATATACACACACATATATTAGGTTGCTGCAAAAGTAATTGTGGTTTTAGCATTGTTGAAATTTGCTACTTGATATTGGAATACATTTTTAAATAAATGTGATTATGTAATACATCATTTTAATGCACATTTCTCACTTTATTTTTTTGCTAATGACTTATTACTTGCTATTTATTTTATGTTTTATTTCAGACTATGGAAATGATGTTAGACAGAAAGCAAAATCAAGTGATTTTCTTATTCAAGTTCAAAATGGGTTGTAAAGCAGCCGCGACAACTCCCAACATCAACAACGCATTTGTCTCAGAAACTGCTAACGAATATACAGTGCAGTGGTGGTTCAAGAAGTTTTGCAAAGGAGAGGAGAGCCTTGAAGATCAGGAGTGCAGTGGCTGGCCATTGGAAGTTTACAACCACCAATCGAAAGTAATCATCAAAGCTGATCCTCTTACAACTACACGAGAAGTTGACGAAGAACTCAACGTCGACCACTCTATGGTAGTTTGGAATTTGAAGCAAATTGGAAAGGTGGAAAAGCTCCATAAGTGGGTGCCTCATGAGTTGACTGAAAATCAAAAACATCGTCGTTTTGAAGTGTCATCTTCTCTTCTTGTATGTAACAACAATGAACCATTTCTCCATCGGATTGTGATGTGCGACAAAAAGTGGATTTTATATGACAAACGGCAACACCCAGTTCAGTGGTTGGACTGCAAAGCAGCTCCAAAGCACTTTCCAAAGCCAAACTTGCACCAAAAAAAACAGTCATGGTCACTGTTTGGTGGTCCGCAGCCAGTCTGATCTACTACAGCTTTCTGAATCCCGGTGAAACCATTACATCTGAGAAGTATGCTCAGCAAATCGAGGGGACGCACTGAAAACTGCAACACCTGCAGCCAGCACTGGTCAACAGAAAGGACCCATTCTTCTTCACAACAATGCCTGACCACACATCACACTACCAATGCTTCAAAGGTTGAACGAATTGGGCTACAAAGTTTTGCCTCATCCGCCATATTCACCTGACTTCTAGCCAACTGACTACCACTTCTTCAAGCTTCTTGACAATTTTTTGCAGGGAAAACGTTTCCATAACCAGCAGGATGCAGAAAATGCTTCAAAAAAATTCGTTGAATTTCGAAGCATGGATTTTTACATTGTAGAAGCAAAGAAACTTATTTCTTATTGGCAAAAATGTGTTGATTTTAATGGCTCCAGTTTTGATTAATAAAGATGCATTTGACCTAGTTTTAATGATTTAAAATTCACGGTCCAAAACTGCAATTACTTTCGCACAAACCTTAATATATCTATATATCTACATGTATATATCCGGGCATAGGAGAGTGTTCATGTGGATGCTAAATCCTCGAAAAGACCTGTGATCTATTACAAAGGCCACCAGTGAGCCAAGCACCAAATCCAGTGAGTACCTTTGAATATTTATTTAACTTGACCTCTTTACACAGCTATTATATCTCATACAGTTATTACTCCTTCCACCCTCTTCCTTGTTTTCTTTTAATCCCTTCCACTTCCTGTGTCTTACCTGCCCTCCTCTTCTCAAGGCCAGAATGGTAGACAGCAGGCAGGTAAAAAGGAAGCAAGTAGAGGTACTGTGGTAAACATGCGGATAGAAAAGGTTCCTATCCTTCCTCTACTCAAAACTGAAGGTACCTGACCGGCCTGGCACTGGGACTCAGAACCACTCCTTGCGTCTTTGTTGTTTCCTCCAAATGTATTGCTGTCACCTCCTGTGAGTGCAGAATGAGACATGCTGGGTAAATAGGCCTGGAAGAAGTTAAAGGCTCCTGTATTAGTGGCTTCTGTCACAAATTCCCACAAACTAGTTTGCTTAAAACAATAAAAATGTCTTCCCCCACAGTTCTGGAAGTCTTAAGGCCAAAATCAAGGTGTCAGCCAGGCCAGCCTTTTCCTCAGGAGACTCTACGAGAGAATCCTTCCTTGCCTCTTCCAGCCCCTGCTGGCTGTCAGCATTTCTTGGCTTCCTTGTCTGGTGCATCATTCTAGTCTCTTCTATGTCTCCACATGACCTTATCCTCTATGTCGTTCCTTCTCTTCGTCTCAAATCTCCCTCTGCCTTTCTGTTATAAGACGTCTGTCACTGGACTGAGAGCCCACCCAGATAATCCAAGAGGATCCCTTAACTCCAAACCCTTAACTTACTTACAGTGCAAAGACCCTTTTCCCATGTAAGGTAATAGCCACAGGTTCCAGGAAGTAGGATGTGAAATAGAGATAACTTTCATGGTGGCTACAAGCATCCAGCCTCACAGAGTCAACCACTCTCCCAAGTCGAGCAATGCCCACGAATATTAGTGCAAGTCTGACACAAAACACTGAACTGGTTAAACGTGTTCCTTTCCAAGAAACACAAATGGCAGTCTGCTCCTATTTGAGAATTTGGACAAAGACTACAAAACATCTGTTAAATATATTCAGGAGGAGACAGAAACAATTTTGAACACTAGAATTTAGGTGCTTTATTTACATACCACTTATAAACTATTTTAGTGTGTCCGAGCTATTGTTGGAGTAAAGTCTTGTGGAACAAAATATACTCAAAGTGGTAACATTTTACCTCAGAAATGACATGGAACCCTTTGCTTTCATGTACATTACATTTCAAAAGAAGGTAGATATTATGCTGTCTTGTGCCAAATGCCCTTAAGATATATATAGATATATATATATATATGTATAAAATATAAGGCATCTTTTTCTCTGGCTCTAATCCAATTTCTTTGAGTGATGTGTAAACCTAAAAATTGTTTGTAGCTCTGTGTCTCTATCCATTACTTTCAAAATGACCCCTACATTTCACATTCTATATAACATTTTCCTGTCTTCTCTGGGAATTGCAGAAGATCCTTCGTCGACATACTAATTGCTTGTGACACCCGCAGTCCTTTTGAACACTGGCATTTTCCTGGTGAATCAGTAAATACTCTGTTATTTGGAGAAGACATTGTTGCAAAACACTTTCTCTGAATCTTGCTTTCTACTTAAACATCATAATCACAGGAGACTGAGTTATACCTTCACTGCCACCCTGTGAACATTGTGTTCAGTATGGACTTGGTGTTACAGTGGCTTCAGCAACAATTCAGTCTGTCAAAGTACCAGTAATGATTTCTTTTGTGGGTATATTAATCTCACAGAAACTAAGCATTACATTTTAGACACTAAAGTTTGCAAAAGACCTGTCAAATCTATATAGTTTTAAATGCTTTATATTATATTCCTCCAAAACACACCCCACTCCATTGACCTTTAAGCACATTAACCTCTGCATGGAAATTTCTTAAATCCATATTATGTGCATAAAGTCTCTAATTCAGCATTTAGTGAGGAAAATAGATTGTAGTGGTGCTAAAATGTCAGCGAATCATCCACATCTGACAGTAAATTTGCTGAGTGACAAAGAATAGCATTAAATTTATCTTAAAAAAATGCAGCATGGCTAAAAACAGTGGTAGATCCAAGGCAAATATTCAAAAAATAGGCACACTTTAACATACTAATATTTTACAAAGATTCCTAAATATAAATCATAGGCTGAAATCTGTCACCAGCACCAAGCACCATCAAGTTTGCTGCTGCAACCTTCTGCCCACCTCTCCTTCCTGCCCACAAGATAGATACCTTAATTTCCCCAACCTCTTCTTCCCACGCTTGCCTTTCCCTGTCACTACTTGAATTTTAGACAGCTCTTTCTCAAGCATCCACACTCTTGTCTCCTTCCATTCCCTTTTTCTTCCCAACCCTTCCTCAACTCTTTCTGCATTTCTTCAGAAAATGTTCATGCCCTTTTTTTCTTCTCCTTATGTTGTTCCATTTATGAGTCAAATAAAATGACTATAATCACAACTGAGAAGCGTAAGCGTAGCATTCATGACATTGTTAAGTCAAGGGAAAGGAAAACCATACATTTAGAAGTGAAATATGGCATGATAAGGAGCCAGCACCCCGACCACTCCTACTATTCAAAATATCCACAAAAGCTTCTCCCTCTAACTTCACATCATAATTTGCTCGGGTTGATGATTTGCTTCAAATGCTGACATTTGATATAAAATTCAGAACATCCTACCCACTTTTAAGTTTTCTGCTTTATTGACTAGTTGTGCAGGTATTGCTTTCTGTCCCTTTTCAAAAATTTTAGATAATGACTAGTTTCACTGCACTGATAAGGTTTGGTGACCTTTCAAATGAGTTCCATCTCATCTGTAACCTTTTTTTCTATCAATATATTTGATCAAGATGCAAATGAGTGCCTAACTTGTGACTCACTGCAAGTTGATGACTATATTATTCACTTTTTTCCCCATAAACAAACCTCATATATTCAATACTGTATCTAAGACTAGGAGTTCTTAATTTTTGTGTCTAGTTTTTCTGCCTAAAATATTGGAAAAGTTAATTATTTCAAATAGAGATTCAGCATTTTCTAAACCTCTACCAACTTATTTTCTCTTCCTCATTTCCATGCAGGCAAACCAAATGCTCTAAATCTATTTAAAAGATGATACTTAACCAGGACTCTTAGAATTTGGAGGAGGTGGGGAAAAAATTATGATTAATTGTGTGAAACTAAAGTTTTCCATTTTATAGGACAAGTCTCTATTCAACATTTTTCTTACTTATTTGCTTGTTTTGTCTGTCTTTCCTACAAGCAGTGAGGTTCAGAGATCTTGTCTATTTCTATCTTGTTTCCCCCAGTGTCCCCAGTATCTAGAACTGGCATCAGCTGGGCAATTCCCAAGCTGCTGTCCTAACCCTTAAGCCACTCATGTCTCCTGGAATTAGGCCTTCTTGTGGCAGACAGAACTGAGTTCTTAGTGAGATCTTCTTGCCTCACCAGAATATATGTAGATCTCTATTAACAAAATAAAATAAACAAAAATGAGATAAAGGACCACATGGCAGAAGTAGAAGAAGATTATCCTACATTATTTTCATGAGACAACAAACATCGTTGTTGTTGTTGTTGTTGTTGTTGTTGATAGAGATGGGCTCTCACTCTGTTGTCCAGGCTGGAGTGCAGTGCTGGCATCATAGCCCGCTGCAGCCTTGAACTCCTGGGTTCAAGTGGTCCTCCTACCTCAGCCTCTGGAGTAGCTGGGACTACAGGCACATGCTACTGCACCTGGCTTTAAACAACATGTTTTATGTTTTCAGCTTGTAGGAAAATCAGAACAAAGAGCAAAAGCAACACCATATTACTGGCCTTGACCGGTTACATGTTAGAGGCTCCCTAACTGTGGACAGCCCCAGTTTTCCTGTCCCCCTGCCCCCAGTCTGATGGCCCTCTTAGAGGCCTGGGGGCATATTTGTGGAAACCCCTCCCACATGTCTACGCTCCTGCATTCACCGCCAATGTTCACTCTTTTCTTACAAACAGCCACCCTTGTCTACCCTCTAGACCTATGGGTGCACATACCCATGGCACTACAGTCCACTCTGGTGAGGACAAACTGTGGCCTTGGAAGCCAACTTGCAAATCTGAGCAGTAATTTCAAGGTCTCAGGTCCCTAAAGCATGGTCTGGAAGAGAGGACTAGGCTCTAGGTGGGCACATCCCCTTGGCCAACTCCACTGACTCCTGTTCCCAGGAAGAGTAGCTAGAATGTGTCCATGAATAGCAGGAGATCAAGGCAGGACCCTGGCCACTAGGGTCCAGGGGTGACAATGAAGCTTGGAGCTATATGGGCAATAAGAATCCAATGGGAATTTCAGAAATCCTGAAGTCATCTTCACAAAACTATTAGTTATAACTGCAGGATTTCTGACACTTCCCAGCTTCCCACTGATACGGTGAGAAAAAAGCAACATAGAAATTGTGTAGTATATAATTAACTGGTGAACAAGTATACATCTTTTGGAGTTAGACATGGAACAGGGCATGAATCTGTTCCCAAAATTAAAATAGGTGTTTTAGAAAATCATGGCCTGGACTAAATGATCGCCTCAATTTGACTACTTCATGTTTCTATTTTATATTAATTTGAAGAGAAACCTTCAAGTTTGCATTGTAGAACAATTATGAGAACAATAGATGCTTCTCTTGGTTCTCCTCTGAAGGTAAAAGCATAAAGGCCTAGCTTGAAAGAGCCTATTTAATTTGTTTGTTAGTGGAGGGAATGAAGGTTAATTAATCTAGTTTTGGGAATGCTAGATAATATCTATACTCAGTGGCTTGTACATTATGCTGCCCAATTAATTCTTCCCAAGGACTTTTATACAAGACTATTCAGCTCAAATTTCAGGCTTGAAACTTTTCAAGGTCTTTGGGGTGAGCATTAAAGAAGAACACGCTTAAGAAACTATCACCACCAGAAACTCCTTGGGAAGAAATTGCAGAGCAGAACAGGAAGGAGCAAGGTATTGACAGAGATCAACCCCCAAGATCCTTGGAGTCCAGTGATAAGAGCAGGTAGAGCAGTTTTTTCCTTACACCCCACACCCCACATCTCTGACAGACAGTAGGTTCCTGAGCTGCTGGAGGGACTTTCTGCCCACAAAAGCCCAGAGCTTCCCACCCCACAGACCTGAGCCTGGAAGGCAGGCACCATATTGCTTCTCTACCTACCATGTGCCTTTGTCCTCCACAGGGGGCTTCAACTCCTCAGCTTTTGTCTCACTCATTCCCACACAGACATTTTCCAACTCCAGCCCAGACTGCAGGAGCCACAGGGGTCTAATGCCTGTACATTCTGGGCAGGCAGCCTCCCAGAAGGAGGGACAGGCATGACCAGAGTGCTAGCTTTCCTCCATCCATATGCTTTTTCTCCCATTCCACTCCCCCACCTGCAGCTGCCAAGAGAGACAATTGAGCCACCACACTGAGCCATCTAAAGATTGTCGGGTTCAGACCTTTCCTCTTGGGGTCCTGCAGCGGACTGAGGGATGCTAGGACTGTGAGCTCCCTGCCTGCCAACCTTCCCTGATGATGCTTGCCTAGCAACTCCATCAGAGTGGGGCATGCCCTGAGGCAGAGGGATATTGAATCTGCTTGGGCACCCTGTGGGCAACTCAGGACCAGCATGCTTCTCCCTGGCATGGTCAGGGATTTATCTTCAGGGGCCCAGGGATGGACCCACAGGCAAGATACCAAACCTCAGGTCTTGATCATGCTGCTCAGGGGCAGGGAGGGGAGATTTGTGAATTAGTCTCGGGAGGCGAAGGAGCTCACATAGGCAGATTACGGGGCTGGGGAGGTGGAGGCGGAGAGTGCAGTGTGGGTCCTAGCTAAAGCAAGCTCACTGGGCATCCCTCCCTGCTGTAGGGCTTCGCTCTCAGCTCAGGCCAGGATCCTGGGCAGGGAACATCCTGGCACATATCACAGTCGTGAGGGAGCCCAGCTGGCTGGAGCTCTTGACTGCTGGCAGGTGCCAAAGAGTAAAACCTCAGAGCGTGAGAGGGCAGAGAAGAGTGAGGCCTGCTCCAGAATGCCAGATTGTGAATCTCAGAGAGCCCTACCTCTACAAGCAGACTCTCTTACTGAGTAGAACCATTTCAGCTCCTCCCTGGGTGGCTTTGCCCAGAAGCTGGGAGTAGACCTTTGACCCCTGATAAAACAGATACCTTGCCAGCTTTTGTGCAGCCTGAGGGCAAACCAGCCCTGCCCAGCCACACTCTCCCACCCACCTCTGCTGTGGCAGAGAATTAGGACTCACCTGAAGTTCCAGGACCCCACCACCACCTGGGGCTTTCAGGTGCTTCTCCTGAGAGACTAGAGCCAGTCACAGAACCCAAAAACAACATCCAGCTTATTCCTTCTGGCAAGCACCAGCTACTCACATGGAGGTCAATTTGCATACCCTTTACAGGATTTTCTGACTCAGTCATACAGGGTGTGGTTGATTCTCATATACAAGCACCACCTACTATCTCACAGATTAAACTGGGTGTGACATTATCTAAACAAAAGAAAATCCAAAAATAAGAAGCAACAGCTGCTCCCGATGAGAATGAATCAGTGAAAAAACTCCAGAAGTATGCATAATCAGAGTGAAAGATCACTCCCAAAAGGGAACATCAGCTCTCTAGAAATGGATACCAACCAAAATCAGAATATTGAAATGACAGATAAGGAATTCCAAATGTGAATTATAAGTAAGCTCAATGATATACAAGAGATAATGGAAAACCAACACAAAGAAACCACAAAAAAATTTTATGAAATGAATTAAAAATTCACAAAGAAATCAAATTAGTAAAAAAAAATATTTAATAGAACTTCTGGAAATTAAAAATTCATTCAAAGAGATGCAAAATACAGTGGAACATCTGAAGAATAGACTAGACTGGGCAGAAGAAAGAATCTCAGAGTTAGAAAACACTATTAAATAAAATAAGTCAAAGATAAAGAACAGAGAATTAAGAGGAAGGAACAAAGCCTACAAGAAATACGGGATTATATAAAGAGGCCAAAAATAAGAATTATAAGGCATCCTGAGGGTGAAGAAGAAATCACACAAGGGTTGGAAAAACTATTGGAGGGAATATAGAGGAAAACTTTCCTGGTCTTGCTAGAAATTTAGATATCCAGATGCAAGAAGCTCAAAGGACACCTGGAAGATTCACCATAAAGAGGCAATTATCATGACACAGTCATCAGACTGGCTAAAGTTAGCACAAAGAGGAACTCCAGCAAGCTATAAGGCAAAAACATCAGGAAACTTACAAAGGATAACCCATCAGGCTAACAGAAGACTTCTCAACTGATACCTTATAAGCCAGAAAGATTGGGGCCACATCTTCAGTCTTCTCAAACAGAATAATGGCCAGCCTAGAATTTTTATACTGCAAAACTAAGTTTTATATATAAAGGAGAAATAAAACTTTTTCAGACAAGAAAACATGGTGGGAATGTGTCAGTACTAGAGCTGCCCTGCAGGAAGTATTCAGATCCCACAATAATAACGCACCAGGGTAAAATTACCAAAAGGCTAAAGCTCAGAGCCCACATAAAATAATGGCTCAAGTGCTAAAACAAAGCAACACAGTTCCACTGAAAAGGATGAACAGAAATGCATCCCACTTATCAATCCTTTCAATAAATGTGAATGACTTGAATTCCCCACTCAAGAGATATAGGCTGCCTGATTGATAAAAAACATACAAGCCAAGTACCTGCTGTCTCCAAGAAACACATCTAATCCACAAGGACTCATTCAGACTCAAACTGGAGGCATAGAAAAAATATTCCATGCAAATGGAAATCAAAAGAATGTAGGTATAGCCATTCTCATATCAGATAACATAGACTTCAAATCAACAATAGCAAAGAAGCACAAAGAGGGTCATGATATAATGGCAAAGAGAGCAATTTATCAATAAAGCATGATAATCCAAAATATTTATACATCTAACACAGGCACACCAAGAATCATAAAGCATAGCCTACTAGATCTAAACAAAGAGATAAACAGCAACATCATAATTTCCAGGGACTTCAACACCCCACTGACAGAAATGGACAGATCCTCCACAGAGAAAATAAATAAAGAAACACTGGACATAAATGGGACTCTAGAGAAAATGGGCCTAACAGACATTTACAGAACATTTTACCCCAAAACTACCATATATACATTCTTCTCATCAGCACATGGAGAATTCTCTAAGATAGATCACATCTTAGGCCACAAAAAATGTCTCAGCAAATTTTAAAATATAGAAATTATACCATGTATCTTCTCACACCACACTGGAATAAAACTAGAAATCAACTCCAAAAGAAACAATCAGTTCTACACAAAGTCGTGGAAATTAAACAAACTTCTGCTGAATGAATACTGGATCAAGGAGGAAATTAAGGTAGAAATCAAAAGATTCTTCAAAGTAAATGAAAGAAGACACAAGTTATCAAACTCTGTGGGATTCAGCAAAAGCAGTCCTAAGGGAAAATTTGTAGCTTTAAAATGTCTACATTGAAAAGACAGAAAGATCAGAAATCAACAATCTAATGAATTGTCTTAAGAAACTAGAAAACGAAGAGCAAACCAAACCCAAACCCAGCAGAAGAAAAGAAATAACTAATGTCAGAGCAGAACTAAATAAAATTGAAAACAAATAAACAAAGTTACAGATAATTAATGAAACAAAAAGTTGGTTCTTTGAAAAGATAAACAAAATTGATAGCCCTCTTGGTAGATTAACAGAAAAAAGAAAGGACCCATATAAGCTCAATCAGAAATGAAAAAAGAGATATTATAACTGATACCACAGAAATACAAAATATCATCTGTGAATACTTTAAAAATCTCTATGCACATAAACTCAAAAATGTTGAGGAAATAGACAAATTCCTGGAAACACACAACCTCCCAAGGCTGAATCAGGAAGAAACAGAACTCCTGAAAAGAACAATTACAAGCAATGATATTAAAGAAGACATAAAAAGAACCTTCCAAAAAAAAAAGTCTTGGACCAGATGTTTTCACAGCCAGATTTTATCAGACTACAAATAAGAATTGGTACCCACACTGTAGGAATTATTTCATAACTTCAAGAAGGAAGGAATCCTCCCCAACTCATTCTATGAAGCCAGTATTACCTTGATACCAAGGCCAGCAAAGAACTCAACAAAAAAGAAAACTATACACCAATATCCCTCATGAATGTAGACACAAAAATTTTCAATAAAATCCTAGCAAGCTGAATTCAGCAGCACATGAAAAACATAATCCACCATGACCAAGTGGACTTCATCCCAGTGATGCAAGGATAGTTCAACATACATAAATCCATAAATGTGATTCACCACATAAACAGAAGCAAAAACAAAGATCATATAATCAACTCAATAGATACAGAAAAAGCATTTGACAAAATTCAGCACCATTTTATGATAAAAAAAAAAAACTCTTAACAAATTAGGCATAAATGGGACATACCTCAAAATTGTTAAAGCCATACATGATAAACCCATAGCCAACATCATACTGAATGGGAAAAGGTTGAAAGCATTCTCACTCAAAACAGGAACAAGACAAGGGTGCCCACTGTCACCACTTCTATTCAACATAGTCCTAGAAGTCCTAGCCAGAGCAATCAGGCAAGAGAAGGAAATCAAGGGTATCCAAATAGGGAAAGAGAAGGTCAAACTATTGCTCTTTGCTGATGATATGATCTTATGTCTAGAAAACCCCAAAGATTCTGCCTAGAGACTCCTGGAATTGATAAATAGATTCAGCAAAGTCTTAGGTTATGAAATCAATTTACACAAATCAGTGGCATTCCCATACAACAACAACAGTCAAGCTGAGAGTCAAATCAAAGACCCAATACCTTTCACAATAGCTACAAAGAAAAAAAATACCTAGGAATATATTTAAACAAAGAAATAAATGATCTCTACAAAGGGAACTATGAATCACTGAGGAAGGAAATTGCAGATGATGTAAACAAATGTAAAAACATATCACGCTCACAGATCTGCAGAATCAACATTGTTAAAATGTCCATACTACCCAAAGTGATTTATAGATTCAATGAAATCTCAAACTACCAACTTCATTTTTTGCAGATCTAGAAAAAATAATCCTATGCTTCATTTTGAACCAGAAAAGAGCCTGAATAGCCAAAGCAACCTTAAGCAAAAGGAATAAATCTGGAGGCATCACTTTACCAGACTTTAAGTTATACTACAAGGCTACAATACAATACAAAAGCATGGTATTGGCAAAAAAATAGACATAGACCAATGTAACAGAACAAAGAACCCAGAGATAAAACCATTCACATATTGTCATCCGATCTTTGACAAAATAGACAGCAATATGCACTGGAGAAAGAATCCCTATTCAATAAATGGTGCTGGGAAAATTGGATAGCCACACACAGAAGATTGAAACAGGGTCCATATCTCTCACCACTCACAAAAGTTAACTCAAGATGGATCACAAATTTAAATCTAAGACATGAAACCATAAGAATTCTAGAAGAAAATGTTGGAAAAACTCTTGTAGATAGCAGCCTAGGAAAAGAATTTATAAACAAGACCCCAAAGGCAATCATAGTAACAACAAAAATAAATAAATGTGACTTGATTAAATTAAAAGGCTTCTGCACAGCCAAGGAAATTATCATTAGAGTGAATAGACAACCCACAGAATGGGAGAAAATATCCACATGCTGTATATCTGATAATGGGATAATAACCAGAATATACAAGAAACTCAAGAGAAACAGCAAGGAAAAAATCAAACAACCCCATTAAGAGTGGGCAAAAGACATGAACAGAAGCTTTTCAAAAGATAGACTGATTGCCTATAAATATATGAAAAAATGCTCAAAATCACTAATCGTCAGAGAAATATAAAACAAAGCCACGATGACATATCATCTAACTCCAGTGACAATGGCTTTTATCAAAAAATACAAAACAACAGATGCTGGCCTGGATGTGGAGAGATAGGAACACTCATATACTGTTGGTGGGACTCCAAACTAGTGCAACCTCTATGGAAAATAGTATGGTGATTCCTCAAAGAACTAAAAGTTGACCTAACGTGTGACCCAGCAATCCTACTACTGGGTATTTACCTAAAGGGAAAAAAAGTCATTTTATCAAAAAGTCACCTGCACTACAATGCTTACTGCAGCAAAATTCACAATCACAAAGATGTGAAATCAACCCAAGTGCCCGTGAAATCATGAGTGGATAAATAAAATGTGGTATATGTATTCCATGGAGTACTACTCAGCCATAAAAATTGAATTAATACCTGATGCACATTCTCTTAAGTGAAATATCTAAAGAACAGGAATAAACACCACATGTAGTCACTATTAAATTCACACTAACTGATCAACACTCATGTGGAAGTAAAAGTCAACAGAAATCATGCAAGTGGGAGTGGGGAGGAGAGGATGGGTGAAATTATACCTAAAGGGTACAATGTGGGTGATTGGCACCCTTATAACTTTGACCCAGGCAGTACAAAAGTAATCCATGTAGCCAAATTATTTATACCCTTGTAATATTCTGAAATAATTTTTAAAAAGATCGAGGAGTGATAAATGTCCACATTACTACATTAAAGGTATTTGAAGCTTTAAGAATCCTGTTAAGAAAGCAACTATAGAGGGTTTGCAGAAAATTACTCTCTTCTCACCTTTAATTACATTATTTAATTTGAATATTACCTCTACCGAATAAAGCACAAGTAATAAAGTCATCTTCACTTATTATGCAAAGTCCTTTTCAAACAAATTATGGGGACTGACGGAGGTGTTAGGCATTCTTTATTGAATCAAATAAAGAAGGAAGCATCTACACTGATTTGTGAATACAAGAGAATTTTAACTTAGTTGAGGCAAATATGATAAAAAGAGGAAAAGGCAGTCAGTGTTCTTATGGAATTGTTTCTTTTTACAGTTTACATTAAGCCTGTGTATATTATAATAAAATTGACAACACAAATAATTTCTGAAAAAACATTTCAAGCAATGAAAAATTACCTCGTTGGTGTAAAGGTATATTATCAATAAATGTTCCTGTCTCCTTTCAAAAATATATATTTAAAAAAAGAAACTATCACCTTCTTTTTTTCTTTCATCCTGGTTGAGAGCTGAGCTCTCCTTAAAGGTTAACGAGGTTGCAAAACCTTCAGGGAATGTGGCCAGGACACCCATTTCAATTGCTCTCACGTGCTGATCTTGTTTAATTCTTGGAAGCACAGTCTGGAGCCTGTGTTCCAAGACGCCTGCCGTTCAGCCCACCAGGGTTTCCTTCAGTAGTTGGCTGGGCCCAGAAACAGTCAGATGCCCTTGGAATCCTTAAATGCTTTTCTGACAGAAGGTTTGGCCGTTTCTTCTCCCGGTGCTCATTTTAAAGTTAAGCACATGAACACACATTTTTTTGAATCTCGAAGAAGACTTTTAATTGATTCCCCGAATATTTTAAGGTCTATTAATTCCATTGATGTTGCAAACACTGCAATTCATTCCAGCTGCTATTCTAATCACATTCATTAACAGGCTTATTTTTACCTGCCAGCTAATATTTTACATTGCATCAATAAATCTTCAGCATTCTAGCCAAATTGTGTACACAATAAAATGAATTGCCCAACCTCCTGATTATTCCACAGGGGTTGGATTAGCCCACATCCCTCCTTCTGAGGAGGGTTAATCAGCCATGAATATAAAGGTAATAAACTAAAGAATGCATATGATACTCATTTGTGACATTACAAATATAACATTGGACTATTTTAAATACAAGTTTTTCTTACATAGTCTACCCATTTAATTTTTTATTTTATATTACATAAAGTAAGACAGGAGCATAATTGGTCACTCAGATGTAGACAAAAGATTTTATGGTAGAGTAAAATAACTCACATACTGATGTTCTCTATGGGGCATGATCTTTTTGTTTCTTTCCAGTAATGGTGTTTAATTTGGTTTGATCCATCCATGCCATCTTTCTCCATCCTTGTGGACTGGCAATAAGCATTTATGAAATCATAGCCCAGAATTAGGTGGGTAACATGTGCCGGGTAAAGCAGATAATATAGATCCACATGGCAGACCAACAAAGTGTCTTGGGATCATTTGCTGGTGCTGGGTGTATTGAAAGAAGTAGAAGTAAAAAAAAAGCCCATCCACAAGGTTCGCATCCTCCAGATGAACTGGTAAATTTCCTGCCATTATATGACAAAGAGAGTCAGAGAAATATAGAATTATAGTTAAGAGACCACATGTACCTGACTTCTAGTTTTGCTGCAAACAAATTGTGATCTTGTGTAAGTTAATTAACCTGTGTGAAAACCCCATTATTCTTATGCATTGACTATTAAATAAAATCTTGCATGTAAAGTGTCTAATATAGTACCTGGCCTAAATTAAACCCTCTAAAAAATGTAAGCTAAAAGAAAAAAAAGTTTTATTTTACATTCAACTACCATAGCTTCTCTTAAATTGGGTTTTATGTCATAATAATAAGCCCAAATCCTTCTACAAAGCCCTAGTAACATTACTCTACTCTCAACTCACTACCTCATTATAAAAACCTCAAATCCCTCTGACATCATCCATTACTATTCTTTTAAATAAATTGAAAACTACACTCCTTTAACTCCAGCCACACAGGCCTCCTGGCTGACCTTGTAACATGTCAGTAATGGTATAGCTACCAAAATGATGTTGATGAAAGTGGGGGATACAGAATAGGATATTAAGAAATCATCTATCAACAAAACAGGCAAGAAAGAAGGAAAATAGGGGCTTATAACAGATTAGGTAAATTAAAAACAAACATAAAATAAGATATTTAATATCATAGTAATTATATGCTCCTATTATAAGATAAAGACAGTCAGATTGAACTTTTAAAACATGCTATATGCTGGTTATAAATAATACATCTCATACCCTAATATCCATAGGCTGAAAATAGAATGAATGAATGTATGAATAAATAAATAAAACATCTCAAAATAAAGAAACAAAAAGTTGAAAATAACTCCCCAAAATTCTGGTTAAAGTATATTAATATCAGGTAAAGTACAAAGAGCATAACTAGAGACAAAGAGGGGAACTTCATATGAAAGCGTCAATCCATCTTAATCTATTCTTTAATTTGTTTTCCCTAATATTATAGACTCAAAAGATAGAGAACAAACATTAACAGAACTACAAGGAGAAATAGTCAGTCACAGGTCCTAACCCGAAAAACAACACTGCCGCTGGCTTTCTCCTGCAAATGCTACCTACTGGCAGGGATGACAACTTGTACAGCCCATTACAGTAATTACTGATTCAATCCTACAAGGCATGGCTGATTCTTACCCACAAGCACCACCTACTGACTTGGAGATTAAAACGACTTGGAGATTAAAGACTTTTCCAGGTAAGCAAACACTAAGAAAATTTGTCACTAGAACTGCCCTATAAGAAATTATTAAAATTGTTCTATGCACGGAACAGAACAATCGTCACCCACCAGTGTAAAAACAACAAAAAGTTAAACTCACAGTTCTTATAAAACAGTCACACAAGGGAGAGAACAAAGCAACCAGGTAACAATCAAAATGGTGACCAGAACAGTATCTCACATATCAATACTAACATTAAATGTGAACTGTCTTAATGCCCCCCATAAAAGATGTATATTGGCTGAATTGACAAAAAGAAAAAAAAGCACACACATACAATCCAAATATATGCTGCCCCCAAGAAACCCACTGGACTCACAAAGATTCTCATAGACTGAAGGTAAAGGGGTGGAAAAAAATATTCCATGCAATGGAAACCAAAAGTGAGCAGGAGTAGCTATTCTCATTTCAGATAAAGTAAATTTTAAAACAACAATGGTTAAAAAAAATGAGACAAATATAGTCATTATATAATGATAAAGGGATCAATTCAATAAGAAGATATAACAATCCTAAATATATATGCACCTAACATATGAACTCCTAGATTCATAAAATAAACTCTACTAGATCTAAGGAAAGAAATAAACAGAAAAATCATAATAGCTGGGGACTTCAATACTCCACTGAGAGAATTAAACAGATCTTCAAGCCAGAAGATCAACAAAGAAACACTGGACTTAATTGGGACTCCAGAACAAGTGGACTTAACATACAGTTATAGAACATTATACCTCAAAATGATAGAATGAATATTCTTCTCAACAGCACATGGAACACTTTCCAATTTAGATCATATGTTTGGGCACAAAACAAATGTCAGCATGTTTAGAAAAATCAAAATCATACCATGTATATTCTCAGACCACAGTAGAATAAAACTAGAAATCAATTCCAAGATGAACTCTGAAAACTACACAAATACATGGAAATTAAATAACCTGCTGCTGAGCAATCCTTGGCTTAATGATGAAATCAAGATGGAAATAAAAATATTTTTCTAATTAAATGACAATAGTGACACAATATTCCAAAATCTATGGGATACAAAAAAAGCAGTGCTAAGAGGGAAGATAACAAATATCCTTAAATGCTTACATCAAAAAGACAGAAAGATTGCAAATTAACAACCTAATGTCACATCTCAAGGAACTAGAAAAAGAAGAATAAATCAAACCCATAGCTAGCAGAAGAAAAGAAATAACAAAGCTGAGAGCAGAACTAAATGAAATGGAAAGCAAAAAAAAAAAAGAAAAGATTAATAAAACAAAAAGTTGGTTCTTTGAAAAGATAAATAAAATTGATAGATCACTAGCCAAATTAACTAGAAATAGAAGAGAAAGGGCTCAAAAACTCAATCAGAAATGAAACAGGAGACATTACAACTGATACCACAGAAATACAAAATATTATCCATGAAAAGTTCCACACACACATAAACTACAAAACCTAGAGAAAATTGATAAATTCCTAGACACATACAACCCTACCAAGATTGAATCAGGAAGACATAGAAATCTTGAACAGACCAATAATGAGTAGGAAGATTGAAAGAGTATTAAAAAATATTTCCCAATAAATAAATCCATGCTGGACCATATGGATTCACTGCCAAATTCTACTAGACCCACAAAGAAGAATTGGCACGTATTCTACTTAAACTCTTCCATAACATGGAGAAGAAGGGAATCCTCCCTAACTCATTCTGTAAATCCAGTGTCACCTTGATACCAAAGCCAGGAAAGGACACAACAACAACAATAAGAAACTACAGATCCAATATCCCTTATGAACCTAGATACAAAAATCCTCAACAAAATACTAGCAAACTGAATTCAACAGCATATCAAAAAGATAATCTACCATGATGAAGTGGTTTTCATCCTAGGGATACAAAGGTGCTCAATATATGCAAATCAATAAATGCAATTTACCACATAAACAGAATTAAAAACAAAGAACATATGATCATCTCAATAGATCCAGAAAAGGCATTCAATAAAGTCCAGCACCCCTTCATGATAAAAACCCTCAAGAAAGTAGGTGTAGGAGGAAGATACCTCAAAATAATAAAATCCATAGATGACAAGCCCATAGCCAACATCATACTGAGTGAGGAAAAGTTCAATGCATTCCCCCTAAGAAATGGAACAAGACAAGGGTGCCCATTGTCACCACTTCCAATCAACATAGTATGGGAAGTCCGAGCCAAAGAAATTAGGCAAGAGAAAGAAATAAAGGGCATCCAAATCAAGAAAAAGGAGGTCAAACTATCCCTCTTTGCCAGCAATATGATCTAGTATCTAGAAACCCTCAAAACTCCACCAAAAGACTCCTAGAATTGATTAATGTATTCAACCAAGTCTCAGGTTACAAAATCAATGTACAAAAATCAGTAGCATTTCTATATACTAATAACAGTCAAGCTGAAACTCAAATTAAGAATACAATATCATTTACAATAGCTGCAAGGAAAATAAAATACCTAGAAATATACTTAACCAAGGAGGTGAAAGATATCTACAAGGAGAATTACAAAACACCAATGAAAGAAATCATAGATGACACAAACAAATGGAAAAATGCTCATGGATTGGAAGAATCAACATTGTTAAAATGTCCATACTGTCCAAAGTGATTTACAGATGCAACACAATTCCCATCTAAATATCAGCATCTTTTTCCACAGATCTAGAGAAAACAATCCCAAACTTCATACGTAACAAAAAAGAGCCAAAATAATCTTAAACAAAAATAACAAATCTAAAGGCATAACATTATCTGATTTCAAATTATGCTACAAGTCTGTAGTAACCAAAACAGCATGGTACTGGTACAAAAGTAGTGACATAAACCAATGGAACACAATAGAGAACTCAAAAATAAAACCATATAGCTATGACCAACTGATTTTCAACAAAGGAGACAAAAACATACACTGAGGAAAGGACACCCTACTCAATAAATGGTGCTAGGAAAATTAAATAGCCACATGTAGAAGACTGAAACAGGATTTGCACCTCTCCCCATTCACAAAAATTAACTCATGATGAATTCAAAACTTAAATGTAAGACCTGAAACCATAAAAACTCTAGAAGAAAACATAGGCAAAACTCTTCTAGACATCAGCCTAAGTGAAGAATTTATGACTAAGACCCCAAAGGCAAATATAGCAACAACAAAAATAAATAAATGGGACTTAATTAAATTTAAGTTTCTACACAGCAAGGGAAATAACCAACAAAATAAATAGACAAACTATAGCATGGGAGAAATATTTGCAAACTATACATTTGACAAAGAACTAATATCCAGAATCTACAATGAACTCAAACAAATCAGCAAGGATAAATCAAATAATCCCATTAAAAAGTGGGCAACCGACATAAACAGAGTTTTTTTAAAAGAAAATAGACAAATGACCAATAAACATATGAAAAAATGTTCAACATCATTAATCATCAGAGAAATGCCCATTAAAACCACAATGAGATACCACTACACTATCAGAATGGTTGTTACTAAAAAAAAAAAAAAAAAAAAATAGATGTTGGTGTGGATGTGGTGAAAAAGGAACTCTTATACACTGTTGGTAGGACTGTAAATTAGTACAACCTCTATGGAAAACAGTATGGAGATTCCTCAAAGAACTAAAAGTAGACTCACCATTCAATCCAGCAACATCACTGCTGATTATCTACCCAAAGCAAAAGAAGTCATTATATCAAAAAGACACCTGCTCCTGAATGTTTATTGCAGCACATTTCACAATTGCAAAGATATGGAATCAGCCTAAATGCCCATCACCTGATGATTGTATAAAGAAAATGTGAGATAGATAGATAGATAGAATCTCCCATGAAGTACTACTCAGCCATAAAATGGAATGAAATAATGTCTTTCACAGCAACTTGGTTGGAACTGGAGAACATTATCCTAAGTGACGTATCTCAGGAATGGAAAAATGAACACCCTGTATTCTCACTAATAAGTGGGAGCTAAATGATGGGTACACATGGTCATAATGTAGTATAAAGGACACTGGAAACTAAGAAGGGGGAAGGTGGGTGTGTGAGAAATAAAAACTTACCTATCAGGTACAATGTACACTATTTTGGTGATGGTCACACTAAAAACGCTGACTTTAGCATCATACAATTCATCCATGTAACAAAAACGTTGTACCCCCTTAAGATTTTTTAAAAACTATACATATATAAAGAAATGTATAAGGCAAAAATAAAAGTCCTAAAAAAAGAAAGGTACAATTCTATATCAACTCTTTAGAGAATATAAAAATAGTTTGTTTTATAAGATTAGCATGATCTTGATGCCAAAACCTGTCAGACCCATTAGTAGAAAAGAGAATTATGGGCTAGTCTCACTAGTAAACATAGAATTCCAGTAATATACATAGATAGCAAGATTCTATTACGAAGATACCAGTTCTCCCTCAGTTCTTCTATAAATTCAAAGAAATCATATTAAAAACTCCAACATTTATTGATGAGGAAATTAATAAGCCAATTCTAAAATTATATGGAAGTGCAAGTGGCTGCCAATATGCAGTTCTCCTGAAGAACAAGGTGAGAGAATTTTTGCTCCACTAGATAGGAAGACTTATTACAACACTACTGTAATTAAGAAATGTGATATTGTTGCAAGGTTTGACAAATAGACCAATGGAATTAATAGAAAGTCTAGAAGTAGAAACCACAAATGTATGGATACAATTTATGACAACATAATGTCTTTCAGAGGTAAATTGATAGTCTTTTTAATAAATGATGCTAAATCAGTTGGATAGCTTTATGGGAAAAAATAAATGACTCCTGCCTCACACCATACACAAAAATAAATTCCATATAAGTAAAGGCAAACAATAACACTTTATGATATAGGAGCACATATTCATCATGTTAAGATAAGGAAATATGTCTTAAGAAACACACATGCCACAAGAAAAAAAAACATCATAAAGGGAAAATTTGTAAATTGGACTACATTAAAACTAGGAACTTTTTTCATCAAAAGACCACATTATGAAAGTGAAAGGGCAAGTCATAGATTGGGAGAAAATGTTTGTTATACCTATAAAACCAACAAAGGGCTTGGAGATACAAGTTTTATATTATCTAGATATTTTTATATTATCTAGAACCATATTATCATAAAAGAAAAATGGGCAAAAGGCTTCAACAGGCACTTCACAAAGAGGGTATCTAAACACAGAAATATATTCAACATCTTCAGTAACCAGGAAAATATGAATTAAAACCCCAATGTTATGCCACTACGCAATTACCATAATTTCCAAAATTAAAAAAAAATTTAAGAGTGATATTATCAATTATTTGCATGAATGTGGAGCAAGAGGAATGCTTATACATTCTGGTATGAATATAAATTTAGAAAACAGTTTGGCTTTATATACTAAAGTTGAACATACATAGAACCTATGCTCCAACTTCTAAGGATATATACCCAATGGTAGAGTGTTGATGGCAGCATTATTCAAAATAGCCAAATTAGAAAACAACTCAAATATCCACCAACAGAAGACTGGGTAAAGGAATTGTCATACGTTCATTCAATGGAACAATATACACCAGTAAAAATGACCTATCTATAGTTACATGAAACAACATGAAAAGCCCTCATGAACACAGTGAGGAGCAGAAGAAGCCAGCCACAAAAATTGCACATTGTATACATCAATTATATAAAGTTTAAAAGCAAGAAAAACTATACTACACATTAAAGCTGAGGAAATAGAGGAGAGAAACAGGTGAAAAGCAGAAGGGCACAGGAAAGGCCCTTCTGGGGTGCTGGCAACGGTTTCTTTCCTGACTCAGGTGGTGGTTCACAGGTGTTCCATGTGCCATGATTCACTGAGCCTGCACATATATTTTTGTCCTCCTTTCTTAAGTGTGTTTAGTTCACATAAAAAGAAGTTAAAATTATGCAATAATATTCTTAAACCAGAAATTTTATCTCTAATAATTTTATTCTTTACATATAATACATAAGTGTATTAAAAATTAAGTTCAAGCATTTTTGGTGAAAGTAAAAGACTCAAAACAACTAGAATGTTAATCAGTATATGACAGGTTCAATAAATTATAGCACATCCAGGAATATGAAGAAAACTTTAACAAGAATGAGACTCTACAGGTGCTAATATGGGACAATCTCCAACATTTATTTAAGCAAACAATCAGCAGGAGATATAAGACAGTGTGCAAAGTATGCTATCATTTCATTTGTGGTTTCTTTTTTTGGAAAAAAAAATTATTTTATTTTATTTTTATTTCAGCATATAATGCAGGTACAAATGTTTAGGTTACATATATTGCCTTTGCCCCACTCGAGTCAGTGCTTCAAGCATGTCCATCGCCCAGAAGGGGGCCACTGCACCCATTAGGTGTGAATATGTCCATCCCCTCCTCCCCCCTCCCACCTGCATGAGTGGATTAATAAAATATGGTATATGTATACCATGGAGTTCTACTCAGTGACAAAAAACAAAGGTGATCTAACACCTCATATTATCCTGGATAGAGCTGGAGACCATTCTACTAAGTGAAGTATTACAAGAATGGACAAACAAGTACCACATGTACTCACCATCAAATTGATGTTAATTGATCATTTGTGTTTAAAAATGGGGTGGAAGATATATATGTGTGTGTTTTATATATGCCTATAACTTTTCTGGAACGACGGGTGAAAACAAAACCCAGTAACGGTGGCTGTCTCTGAAGTGGGAAGCTGAAACACTAGAGGTCATGGATGGAAAGGAAGCTTTTTTTTTTTACTGTTTTTTTGGGCATCATATGAACTTAATTAGGTATATGTTACCTTTTCAAAATAATAAGTTAAAAGGTGACATACATTTTTTCAATAAGTTGAAATGATTCTGTAAGCCCAGTTCCCAACGGCCAATTTTTTGTTGCGTTTGGATAGTAGTGTGAATCAAAATGCCCTTTCTTTGGGGAGCTGACGTGGCCTGGGGTGGAGGCCGGGAAACAAGTGCCCATGAGGGGTAACAAAGGCAGCTGAAAGCCAAGAGGCAAGCAGAGACAGATTCAGGGGAGGAGGGCAAGGGTGCAGGTGGTCACCAGTCTGAGCAGAGCTAGCGGCAGGGATGACGAAGCCAGTTAAGAAGCTGAGAAGCGCAGGTCAGGGAGCCTAGACAAAAGTGAAAGCACATGATGCAAAGGACCTGCAGAGGGGAGGCTGCCCAGGAGGGAACATGCTGTTGATATTCAGGAGTTGCTCTCAGGAACCTGACATTACTGGCAGAATTTAAAGGGCAAGGACAAGAAGACACAATGCTCTTACCAGTTTATTTGTATTGATCCAAAATGTGATCAGCCCGATAATGCAGTGCCTGCCTCCTCCGCAACACCTGTGTACAGTGTGTGCACACAATGGTCTTTAAAAGGGGCTGTTGGCTCACCTAGTTCCAAAGCATAAAAACATAACCTTTCCTCCGAGTGGCTTCACAGCTTTTCACGTGGTGAGCCCCGCGTGGGCCTGAGTCACTGGCTGTTGGGAAAATGGGTGCGTAAAAAGACACCAGCCTCTGATTACTTTTGCTGTGTGTCCCTGATCTGATCACTACACTGAGGTTTCAATCACATAGTTCACACCATTTCCCTTAAACAGATTTATCCTGTTAGCAACCATCATGTCAACATTTTACCTTTAAAATTTGTTGAAGCGGCACAGCTTTGGAAGGATATATTCCAGGGCATCCCATTGCCATGCCAAGAACTCTGTTACATCGATCTCCAGGACCCTAAAGACTCCCACAAGAGCAAAATCTCACGTCAGGGGAGCAAACTGAACAGTAGGACAGTGCCAAGGCCACCAATTTGAAGGAGATCCATGTCCCAAATTACCTTCCAGCCAACAGAGTCCTTTTGCCATTTAACACATCTATAGCTTCTGTACAGTGATGCCAAGTTTATTCTCTGTACAGTTTTTTGTAAGTCACATCCAAAATATGATTTGGAAAAAAAATGCACCTTCTTATGAGCCCACTGTGTACTTGAAAGACCCAGTGCACAAATCATTTGCACCTGTACCATTTCCACCCGGTTCTAAGCTAATTTTAAAAAGGCTCTGAAAGCCTGCCAACAGCACATGTGCACAGAAGATAAAATGTAATAGCAATTAATCCAATCATCTCTGATTTAACGTTAATTTAACCCAGTGGATTATGCCTTGTTTTGTGTGCAACTGTGTTGATCCTGCTCCATTTCAGAGAGCCCCCAAATCAATCAAGTCACAATCCCTAATTGCAGTCAAAATGGGGAATTCCACTCAGCAGGGCCCTTCTCCAGAGTATCTATTCCTCCCAAGGAAGAAAGGGAAGTCAAAGAAAGAGGCGTCTCTAATAGCAGGCTGCTAACATCGCAGCTGATGGTGTCAGGACTAGCTACGAGCAGTGGCCTACTGTTTGCTGGCATATTCAATTGCATCAGGGCTTCTTGCCAGAATGAACAGGAAAGGGCTATCAGAGAAAAGCCAATGGAAGTACAGTTGCTGTTTAAACTAGAAACAAACAAAAACAACAAAAATTCTGGGGGCACAATGTTTTCCTTTCCCTTTATTTGCAATATGGATTGAATGACTATCGCGGTTAAAGAACTGAATTAGGACAGCTGTAATTGGAAAGAATACCACCCTTCCCCCCTGGGTCTGATTTAACTGGGTTAGATTGTCAGTCTGCATTCTTGGAACCAAAGGCTAATTGTGAGAACGTTTGTATTATCATGTGCAAGGAAGGGAGAAAGTTTCAGGTTGCTAATTCCTCCTATTTAAATTTTCTTGAGAATGAAAATCATAAAAGGTGTTACCTGGGCTCAGGACAGCCCCAGAAGTTCAATTGTAGTTCAGCCTTAGTTAAAGATTAGTTAATAGATACTTCACATAGAGTGCCACCATGTTCTTTTTCATAATTTTTCTCTCCCCTCCTCCCTTCCTTTGCAGCTGAGAATAATTAACTGTTCTTTTGTGAGTGTCATTTGTTCTCAAGGAATTAAATGCCACCTTATTTCCCAGCACAAGAATTCAACTGTCATAATTATAGCTTCATTTCAGAAGCAAAAAAAAAATCATAATTTATTACAGATTGTTCAGCATGTGAGATAGGTTTAAATGTCATTGGAAGTAAATTGTGGCATGTCATGAAGGGGTTTTAGCCACCACTGTAATTGATTTATAATTTCACATTTAAAATGAACAACATTCACCCATTGTTCTTGTATTATATAACTCTGACAGCAATCCCTTGAGAATGAGGCATTCAACTTAGTCAATACACAATAATAATAACAATAATAATAATAACAACAATGATATGCCAATTTTAAAGATAAGTAGTGAATTAGCATAAGCACTAAGAGCATATGTGTTAAAAATGGGAGCTCAATCTCTATAATAGAAGGTAAAAATATAGTTCAGAGAGAATGCATTTGGATATTAGCATTGAACTCCATAAAATTAAATGACTCCCAGGGGTTTTAGTGTAACTCATAAAATTAAGGACCATCAGAATTAAGGTTTAAACTATTCTCTACCCAGGGTTATAAGGAAAGATATAATAATTAGGGAAGGTGGAGATGATTTTTCCTATTTCTAATTTCCAGCAAAGAATCAATTCCACTTTGAACAGTAATTTACTAGGTTTACAGTGTGACCCTCGTACTCTGAGACCACACAGGGATGATAGGTGGGTGGTGGAGGAACTGCATAAATACTTGATTAGACCATTAACTGCCTACAGATCCATTTTGTGCAAGACGAAGTGAGTTCTGTGATGATTCTTATACCTCAAAATCATATTGATAGATGTATGCCACTTGGATGTGAATACAGAAGCAAACAAAAGCTCACACAAGGACAGGGACAATTGGTGGCAACCAAGCCACATAAGCCACAATTGAGAGGCAAAATCAGAACCTTTCCACCTCACTCCCCAACCCCAGTCTACAGTCTTTTGAAATGCCTTATTTCTCCTTTCTAGAAAAGTCAGTAAGACTTCAAAAAGCCAATAAGATAGTACAGATACAGAAAGGCTTTTGGAAGACAAGGTGTGGTAGGCTGAGCAATGGCACCCTAAGATGTCCCCGTCCTCATCCCTGGAACCTGTGAATGTTACATTCTATGGCAAAGGGACTTTGCAGGTGTGATTAAATGTAAGGGTTTTGAGACGAGGAGATTATCCCGGGTCATCTGGGCAGGCCCAAATGTAATCACAAAGGTCCTTATGAAGAAGGTAGAAAGAGTTTTGACTACAGTAGAGAAGAAGGCCATGTGACCCCAGAAGAATAGATAGATTAGAGTGGTGCAGCCAGTAGCCAAGGAATGCTAGCAGCCTCTAGAAGTGAGAGAGGCAAGGAACAGATTCCGCATTGGAGTCTTCAGGAGAAACCCAGCTCCACTGGCGTCTTGATTTTAATCACATAAGACTCATTTCAGACTTCTGACATCCAGAACTATAAGAGAAAACAACAACAGCTGTGCTGTTTAAAATCGCTAAATTTGTGGTAATTTGCTACAGTGACAACAGGAAACTAATACACAGGAGATCAAGAAAGAACCTGATTCACTAAAAGCCTGTCACAAGATCACGTTATCTCCATACTGAGAACCAACCAAGAGGTCAGGTCTCACCCTGGCTTTGGATTGAGGCTTCCAGCCTTAACAGGACCTGGGCTCCTCCTTGCTGATGCTCATGCAGTCACTGTGTTGTCCTTGTTGGGGGACAGTCATTCAAGAATTTGACAGCATTGTCAATTTAAAAGATGAGTAACACTTCACTTGATTTAAAAGTGTCACTATTTAGATTGTTAAATGAACTTAGTGCTTTAAAATGAGCTGTGATTTTATTTATGGCTTATAAAAGAGAAATTATATTTATTTAAAAACACCAGTGTATCCTAACACTTTGGGAGGCCAAAGCCAGAGGATCCCTCAAGCCCACGAGTTTGAGATTACAGCAAGACATAATGACACCACTGCACTCTAACCTGGGCGACAGAGCAGAGGCCCTGTCTCAACAATAAAAAAATCAATGTATTACAAAATTTCCAAAATACATAGTTTGTGATTTTTCCAAACATCATTCTTTCAGCCTGGTAAACGACTGCTCTGGAGTTGCCACTTAACATTTGATAAATGTTTGCAGTAAGTCAACGATTTCCAATGGAAATTTTGGACCCAGTTTTTGAAATAATTATGTATTCAGTTTGCTATAATCTGAGGAAGAAAAAAAAGATGCTTTTAATAAACTATTGGAATGATACATACAATGGTTTTATCTAGGATTACTGGACAGTAATTTCCTATTGCAAATATGTTAGGAAAATATTTAATTTCACTTTCTTCGATCCTCCACCAGGAGACATCTTCCAAGTTTGTAACTGTTTCCCTCTCTCTCCCCACCTACTACTGGATCTAAGATATTAAAAATCTTGGCAATCAGCCTCAGGGAATAGAAGTAAGACTTGGACTGGCATTATTAATTTCACTGCAAGGTGAGGCTTGTGGTCTTCTTTCCAGCATCATTCTAGTCACTCATTCATTCACTCAACAAATACCTATATGGGACCTGCCCTATGCAATGTCACTGAGGGGGACAGAAAGATGAAGCAGAGAAATCCTATCAGTAAACATATAACCATATCAGTAAATAACTACCAAGGTAATAAATCACTTTACATAACTTATCAAATTAATCCTCTAAGGCAATTATTATTACCCCTATGTTACAAATGAGCCTTGGAGGAGAAGAAATTCACAACTTTTGAGAAATAGTTCAATGGCAGATCCTTAGTTCAAATTCAATTCTGAGTACACAAAACCTGTGGCCTTAACCTGCTTGACAAGATGAAACAAATTAACTTCCATGAGAAGAATATAAAGGACGTGGAAGGTAGGTGTTGATTACATCCCCCAGGTGATCAGGGTAGCCTTTGTTAAGGAGGCTGTGAGGACTGGGGAAAAGACTGCACATATGCAGATGGGACAATCAGTCATCCCGGGCAGAGGGAACAACCAGAGACAAGACACTAAGGTGCGGCTCTGGACTGAATGTTCTTGTCCGCACAAAATTCATACATTGCAATCTTGACCCTCAAGGTAATGGTGTTAGGAGGAATTTTGGGAGGTGATCAGGTCGTGAAGGCAGAGCCCTTATAAATGGGGTTAGTGCCTTTACAAAAGAGACTCCAAGAGCTGCCTCACTTGTTTTCTAGCATGTGAGGACACAGCGAGAAGATGGCTATCTCAACCGGGAAGCAGGCCCTCATTAGACAGCCCTCTGCTGGTTCCTTGATCTTGGACTTCCCAGACTCCAGAACTGTCAGATATCAATGCTTGTGTTTTCAACCACTCATTCTACAATATTTTGGTAAAAGCACCTCAAATGGACCAAGACAGGTGGGAAAGCGTGGAACTCACAGAGAGAAAGGGAGTGGTTCAGCATGGCTGGATGCAGGAGTCAGCACAAATAACAAGAAGTAATAGTAGAAACCTCACTTGGTGCCAAGTCATACAGAGCCTTAAGTACAAGCTATGGGATTTGCTATGGAGAAAGTAACTGTCAAACAACTGGTCAAACAATTTAGTCAACAACACTTCCTGAGCAATTTTTTCCTCATACAATATTAGAATAAACAAAAGAAACTTCCTCTGCAGACTAGTTGGAGAAATGGGACATACATGTATTAATAAAGTAGAATTCTTGCAAACAATGAGTTAACATATTCAGATTAATATCAAGCATTAAATATTTTATTAGAAAAAAGTAATAAGGGCTTTTAAATAATTAGTATCACACATAATTATAATAGTATCACACATATCGACATAAAAGATGACTAAACAGAGCGGTACTTCAAATAAGTCTTTGTTATTTCTGAAGTATATTCACCTCTGCTTTTTATTTCAAAAAACAAATCATATGCTTTGATGAGCTTCTAGGCTTTTGAGTCAGAGGGCACAAAATCTCCTGCCCTCCAGGAGTTTACAATCCAATAGGAGAGTGTAATGGACTATATTATTGTTCACAATATTATTGGACCTCCCTCCCATGGGAGTATTAATAGAATACATCTCCCCTTATAACTTGTCTTAGCAAATGAAATATAATCAGAACAAGTTTCTAGGCAGAAGCATTAAACCCAGATGTGTACTTTGCCGTGATTTCTCTTTTTCCTCGGCCATGAGCCCAGCAATATCCCAGAAGAAACGGGAGCTGCTTTCCATCAGCCTGGGTCCTGACAGGGACTGAGGCCATGGCCAGCTCATAATGACAATGAAACAAGAGCAAGTAGTAAACCTTTGTTGTGAGCCACAGGGTGTAGTATTGAGGTTTGTTGTTGAGCGGACTGATACTGCAAACTAACATGACAATATGCACAGCCACAATATAAGGTCAAGTTTATGGAGAAATGCAGGATTCCAAAGGCAGAGGAGACCATTTATGCCTAGATCATATCATCATCAGCCCAGCCAAAAAACGTTCTCCTTTCTTTCTAGTGTCTTTTTATTTTGTTTGCTTTAAGATTTAGCACTGAGTAAAGCAAAGACCTGATAGCTAACTCATCAGCTGACCCTCATTCCCTTTCTTGCATTTAGTGCTCAGTCCCCACATACTCTAAATCTATTGTCAAAGACCAGCTGAAGTGCTGCCAGACCAGTGAGTGAGCCACTTGTTCACTCAACACAGATTCATTGAGCATCTGCCATGTGCAGGTTATATGAGCACCAGAGAGTCAGAGATGGAAGAAAAGTGTCCTGCCTTCAAGGTGCTCAGCATCTGGTGAAAGCAAAGAATGTGAGGGGCCACCACAGAGTACACAGGGCATGAAGGAGAGAGGTCTACTGGAGCCTTGCCCCCAGAAGGGAGAGATGGGTTACCTACTGGGATGAGATGAAACCTGAACTTGAAGCTGAAGGAAGAAAATGATTTAGCCAGATGGAGGGAAGGGAAGGACCAGCACCCAGCACCTGCAAAACCAAGAGCAGTGGGGCAGTTTGGCTTGCCAGGGAACTGTAGGTGTTTGGACAGAGGGAGTAAGACAAAGGATACAGCATCAGAGAAGAGGGGAGTCAAGAAAATCCTTGCAAGCTACTCTAAGAAGTTTGAATTCTGCACTAAAGGCGGTTGGATACCACGAAAAGCTTTTAAACTGTGGAGTGGCATGATCAGATTGGCATTTTGGAAACGTTTCTCTGGCAGTACCTGGCAGTACCGGGAAGGGGAGATCTGACAGGAGCTGTCCATGCTTGGATCAGGGAAGTTAATTAGAAAACTCTTGCCATAATTCTAGTGCTTCTCACCAGAATTTGAGAAGCTTTATTTGGGAAATAGAGTTTCTCAAAGACATATAAGGAAGAGAATTAGCTCATAGCTAGTGAGCTGCAAAGCCAGCAAGGAAATGCCAAAGATTTCCTGATTCTTCTCTGCCTCTTTGAAGAGCTTTTGATTTTTTGGATTCATATGGTATCTTTGTAATTAAGTTTCAAGCTCATAACTTGATTAGTTTAAAAAAATTAGTTTCCTACCCCTTCCCTCTTCGTAGGCCCCTTCCCCCACTCATACAGGCATGTAAATGTGTTCCTAACAAGTGTGTTCATTTATTCATTCCACAAATATTTATTGCATACCCATTATGTGGGAGGTACTGTGCTGGGTGCTGGGTCACAGCTCATTTTCATGACACCTAACCAAAATCGTTATTAATGCTTTCTTTTTAAAATGTCACAAGTTAAAGAAAAATTAATTGGGTTCTACATTAGTTAAAATTTCCCCTAGTTAGCAACTCAAAGATTGAAATCCCCAGATCACTTGTTCAACAGCTCACACACTGGGCCCTTTTGGAGCATCCTTTCAGAGATGCTCCTGTCACCTGAAGATACGCAGCATCTGAGAGACAGCCAAGCCCAGTTATGACTGGGGGCCCACTGGACTCAGGGCTTTTCTGCAAGACTGTGGAGTCAGCTGACAACTACGCTCTGGCCACCTGGCCACAACCAGCAGGACAGCACTCACTTTCAGCCACCGGCCAACAAGGTTGGATTTAGACCATTGGCCAATGGGTAAAAGGTCCTCTACTTCATCATGGCTTTTTCATGCCATCCACTCATCTGTTATAATTTCCCAAAGGCCAATAATTAGATAAAAAGAGATTTGATTAGGTGCAAGATTTACGAGGTTTCATACTGACATGAATTGTAATTTAATATAAGCCCATTCTAGAAAATGTACTAGAATATGAACCAAATTCTTTATTTCTTTATCTATGCCTTTACACACACACACACACACACACACACAAATAGGCAACTTGTCATTCAGAAAGACTGATGGCAATTATTCTCTTTGGGCGTTTGGCAGATATAATGGGACGCTACTTTGGCAGTGATCAAAAATCATCTTCCTTTGTGGTTATTAATCAAAAATTTATTTCCCATTGACTAATTCCAGGAAAAGGTTATCATCTACTTTGGTCTGTACTTATTTGACTACTAACAAGATATTCTTTTCTCTCTTATCCTCAGCAATTCAGAATTACCATCATTCCCAAGTCCTCTTTGGGTTTCTTGACCAGAAGAGGCGTTTAGCTGTGTCATCCATGATGTATTGCACATTTAATTGCACTATGCAGCTATTCAAAAAGCATTCAGAAGTAATCATTTAGCATTAATATCCCAGGGCAATCCAAGGTCACAGTACATTAAAAACTAATTCACAGTGGTTCAAGAATGCATTTTTCATATATGGAGTAACATAATTCTTTTATGATAAAAGTGATAGTGGTATTACAGGGTGATGAGATACAGGATATTCTGAATATCCATCATTGGACCTATTGTACAAATGGCAAAGTCAGACCTTTGTTCTTCTCATAACTCAACACACCACTAATCTGTATTAAACACTACTGACCATGTTAACCTTTTATATGACTGACCATGCTTTAAGGAGCAACAAACCTCATTTGTTATCATACACAACACAAGCATTTAATACTTATTGTGATAATTTCATTCTTGAATTTTATTATCTGCTATTTTTTCTGGTCATTCTAACATCTAAAATTACAACATGTCTATAATATGTCTATGGGTAACTGAAGGCTTTTTGGTGAACAATTACACAACAACATCTGCTTGTGTGTGTGTGTGTGTATGTGTGTGTGTGTGTGTGTATTCTATTAACTTCCTTCCAGGAATGCTGTGGAAGATAAAATTATTACAACTTGCATCACATCCATCATATTGAAACAATAGTGTCCTAAGGCAATAGACCCTCTATACAATGTAGAATGGGCATGCTCCACCCTCCAGAACCTATCATCTCTCACAAACCATACCATTAGTGATGCTGTACCACAATTTGCTGCCATCCAGCAGGCCATATTAGGAGTTATTTCAGCACTTCCAAGGCAATATTGACAGATTTGTTAATATGCAAAACTCTGCGTTAAAAGAGACCAGGTTACATTGCCAAACCACTGTTTTCTTTCCTACTTCTTTTTACTTTGCAGCTCAAAATCTATTTTCCCAATCAGTCCATATAGATAGAGGCCAGAAGTTTTGTCCTGTACAAGACCATTAGAGATGATTAATAAGTATTATCATAACCCTGTGTTCAGGACACTGTTCTAGGTGCTGGATATGAGATCAGGTTGAGTATACCTGGAATGGAAATAAGGTATGGAGCCATAAAACACAAATAAGATATAAATTTGGCCAGTGGTAACAGAAAACTGGAACAGCTTTGGCTCATGACTAATCGTCAATGAATGCTCCAGATGTTCAAGTGCAAAGCTCAGAAGCAAGCATGTTGCTGGACTCCACTGCTCTTTCTCTCGGCCTCCAGAGCAGCCAAGAACACATCCTGCTACTTAGGGCCTGTGCTCACTGTGACCCATGTACACTGCCTTGCTCCACACCCCTGAGAAGTTCTGCTCCCAGTTCTGCAAAGTAAAGGGAGAGCCCTAAGGATTTGATAATGAAGAGGAAGGGGTGGGATCTGGAAAACCATCCTCAAAGTGACAAAGGGATAGATTAAACTGTTAGACTTCTCTATTTCCAAATAATTTCTAACACAAAAAGCCACCTTTAGATGAATTAGGTAAACCACAATGTTCTTTGTAGCCATTTGATTAATAGCTATTGTCCATAAATCCACAGGCCAATGGAACATAGAGAATTCTTCAAATGTATAAAAATGGTACTTTGGCATCTCAGCCTCCTGGTAATGAAGAGCAGAAGAATTTCTCACTCTCTCCCTTTTCTCCTTCCTTTCTCCCCTTTTTTTAAATTCTCTTCCAATTCTTCATGAATGCAAGACTTTGAGGAGTAGAAATATTATACCAAATTATCAAAGGAAGAAGTTAGAAGGAATGGAATATAATGTGGCTAGTTATCTAATTTTTTCTCCTCTTTTTTTTTCTTTTTTCTTTAAAGTCAATGAAGTCTCCACAGTGGCTGGTTATCTAGAAAGCTCTCTAAGGAGGCACTGCTACATTAAATAAATCTCCCACATTGCTTCCAAGTAGTCAGCCTTTCCATCATAGAGCCTTTGGAAAGTCAGTTAGATAGACTGATAAAGAGAGAATGATATAAATTCTAAGATTAACATTGATTGGAGTCAGCATTTTAGCATTTCTCATTTAAGGAGTATGTTAAATGTGCACACCATGACCTTTCCCATCCTCTTGTCAACCGGTAGTCCTGGACAAATCACACATATTGGCCTCTCTCTTAAACAGAACAAGGGAACCAGGACTTGCTAACAAAACAAATTCCTTCTACAATGAAGTAAGTTTTCTATAATTTCCTCAGGAATATTTATTGTTATTCTCACCTTCATCAAGAACATCACCATCAACACTCATGTGTCTGTAGCCCCAGCAGATGATGAAGACAGGTAAGAAAAGAGAGCTGGATAAAAGTGGTCAATCCTGAGTTGCAGTGTCTGTCACTGTTGCATTTAAAGTCGTTTGAACACTGCAGGCATTGGTTTCATCATCTCTAAGATCAAAATGTGAGAAAAGTTCTTTTCTGTCCCTTCTACACTCAATTTTCTATAATTTTTTATTGTAAGTTAAAACATTATCTGAGGACAAAATCTATCCAGTTGGACAGACATGATCATAGAGAAATTGATCCAGAGACTAACTCTTAAAGAATAAGAGAACATTGTTAGTCTTACTGTACAGATGAAGAAATGAATTACTGAATGGTTAAATTACTTCCCTAAGGTCAGTGAGTTTATGAGTGATAGGATCAGTAATCAAACCCTGACATAGTTGAGCAGAGCCTGTGGGGTCAAATCTGGATTTTAATTTTGGTTCTACTGCTTGCTCTGTGACCTTGAGTAAGTTGCTTGAGCTCTCTGAACATTGATTTTCTCATTACTACTAATGGGAACAATATAATACCTGCATCTCAGGATTATCATGATTTACACATGTGAAAATACGTGGTTAGTGCTTGACACATAGGAGAGGCTCAGAAAGAGTCTGCTACACTATGCAGTCCATGGTATGCCAAAGGGAAGGGAAAGATTTGGTCCAACACTGAGTAGAAGTTAGCAACCTTTGCTAGCCAGTTTCCAGTTGAGTGATTTTAATCTCTGTGTCCTACTGCCCTCTTCTGGATATCAAATATCAGATCTGCTTGTGATTTCGGCTTATTGGTCCTACCTAATTGAGCAAACTCTGGACGTGACTCAGTAATGCCTATTCCAGAGATGCAATGGAAGCAATTATTGGATGCAACAAGTGGACATTTACGACAGAACCGAGAGCTAGAAATGATAAAGTGATTACTAACTGCCATATGTGGTAGGTCTAAGTTACGATGAAGTGTCTCAAAGTACTGCTCCTTTCACATGCGTGCCAGGTAGTCTGATAGGGAGTTGCAAGTCAATCACAAGCACTGATCAAACATATAGATATGCAGACATGAGTAACTCCCAAAAAACACTTCCAAAGTGGACTTGGAAAGGAATCCTAACCCATTTGAGGTTAGTTACACCTCCAGGACGATCTGTTCAGCCATTCAGTTTTAGCGCATATTTTTCTCCAAGCATTTAAAACAATAATTGTATTTATTTACAAAAATATAATCCGCCTGTTTCTAATTCATTTTTACCTTTTGTAACAAACTGCTGTTTTGTACCAAGTTGATGTTCAAAAAGCCAAATTCATCCTTTTAAGTGTTCAGATGTTTAGAAGATTTTTTTAGGTAAACATGATGAACTATATCAAATGAATTACAAAATATTTAAGATCCAAGTAACAGGCATATTAAAGGATAATTTATGGACATTTACAATATTAGAAAGTAGCAATTATTTCAGAGAATAGCGAAATTCAAATTTTTACCTAAAAATTAATTGAAAATAAATAATCTGTTGTGTTACCTGATGATTCACCAAAGGTATAGAGATATGGGTGATCCACATTTTATTTTTGAGAAAAATATGTAAACAACTACTAGACAATATTTTAGACTTTTCAAACTCTGATTAATTTTTAATTTGGTTGTGCTCAATATCATTACCACTTTGGGAAAAAATGCATAACCCCTGGCTTAGAATAGACAGATGTGTGAGTGGGTGGATGGATGGATGGATGAGTGGTTCCATAGAAGGAATACCCTTAGAATTTAAAAACTTCAACATATTTTTTCCATTGCTTCTATGATCCATACATTCCTAACACAGATTATTTTTTCCCTAGTACTTCAGACATTTAGGTTGTCATTTGTACCATTTAAATGGAGATTTACATTCCTTTAAAAGCAAGATATGTATAAGAAAAAAATTTTACTAAGTCAAATTACATTTGAAATGCACTAAAGAGAAATTATAAACATTCTGAAAATAAATTCTCCTATGAAGAATGATTTTATGTGTGTAATAACTTTATTTTTATAAATCTCTATTATCACACATTGAATTTGTTGAAGCAGATTTGTAAAAGAGTACTATTATCGTTATTTACTAGAAAACACAAAGAACTGCCCTTGTATAGACTTGAGGTTTATAGATGAGAAATAATATTTCCACCATCACTCAGAAAAGGAATGATGAAGTAGGAGCCACTTTAGTACTGCAAGATACTAAACATCTACTACGTTCCCTTCAGAAACACATGCACACATTCAAGTGCACGCACGCGCGCGCACACACACACACACACACACATTTTATATGTCCATGCATTCATTCAGCAAACACCAATGTCCTACAATCAAATCTAGTTCAAAAACCATCTTCTTAACAAATCCCAAACATGACCTAACAGAATGAATGACCGTTTCTCTGCTCCTGTATCTGCTTGTTCTTTCTTTTATTATTCCCTTTCTTACATGCTGTTGTAATTATTATTTATATATCTGTCACTTATCTAAACTATGAACTCAACAAAAGTGTGGTCTCTATGTCTTATTCCCGTTTTTATCCCCAGCACCTAATCTGATGCCTAAAACATAGTAGATACTTCAATAAATGTTATTGCAAACATGGGGAATTTGTTTGAAATTCTCCAATTGGTTTGTCCGTGTGTTGGACACTAAATTTCTGAGTCAGCTGACCTCTACAACACTTCTCTGCAGCCACCTCCTAATTGATTCAGTAAGAGTGGTAAGTTTTCAGTCACAGATAATATTCGACCATAGGCTGGGCAACAACTTAATGGGAATTAAAACATCAAATTGATATTGGATAAGTAACCATTAAGGTTCCTTCCAAAGATGACCTCCTGTGATTCTAACTCGGGGTGGTTCTTTTCTCACCTCCTCGTTTACCTTCTTCTTACTTTGTGGACCTGCTGAGGCAATGATACTGAATTCCTGAATACCTGAGATGTTTTGCAAACACGAAACTGGGAAAGCTAAACTGTACCAGTAAAGGTAGATCCTGACCCTATAAATCACCGAGGGAATTTGGTTACACTATCTCCACTCTCCGGGCACCTGGCAAATTCGGAGGTTGTTCATTATTTTGTACTGATTTTAACTCAGATAGGCCATTTCACATTTTCCAGCTGGGACCTATTCTCTCTCACATACCTTGGCATTTCCTCCCACACTGACTGCCCTACCGGTTTTAATTACAGCTGACAAAACCACTACTATGTATGAGCCACAGTGGTGGACATTTGACATCTATTGTGTCATTACGCTCCTAAGAGCATAACTGTGATTCCCACATTAAGGGACCAAGAAACTGAAACTGAGAAACTTGCCCAATTCCTACCATTAGAAAGTAGTGGAGCCACACGTCCTTCCTACTCCCAGGTACGCGCACTTAACCACTAACCTAGTGCTTCTCAAATTTCACTGGACACACAAATCATTTGGGAATTGGGATCAAAAGGGGATCCTGATTCAGTCGATGTGGGGAGTGATCTGAGGTTTTTCATTTCTAACAAGCTCCCAGAATCAGAGATCTGCTAGTTCTCTTATTTTTCTGAGTAGCAAAGGCACTATCACCCACCCTACCTAAATTCTTTGGTTTCAGGCTTTGAATAATTAGTTCTTCTTGGCTCACCCCAGATTTGGAGACAACCAAGAAGATAATATGAGAGCACGGGGGCAGGGGTGAGTTAACCATTCTTGGCACATGCTCTCTAACCACACAATTACCTACCTACACGGCTAACTGGCACCATGACTGACCACACAGCACCGGGGCACATTGATGTAACATGCAAGCATCATCAATCCACTGAAGGATGGAAAAAAAGCCTCATAACTCATCTCCCTACTGACCTAAAGCCACCAGAATTTAAATTTAACTGTCAAAATCAAATAAATAAATAATGCATGGAGCTATTGAACAATATATTATCCATAAATAGCTATCTTAAAGAGCAAGATACTAAAACTTAAGGGTTTTTTTTAAAGCTAAACAAGATTACTGACACCAAAGGAAGATCAGGACAAGCAAATTTAATGACTTAATGTTGCACAATATAAAATCATTCCAGTTGAATAACTTTTAATTCATTATGATGCATATATGCCAATTATGTCTGATTTATTAAGAGTAGTTCAACAGTGCTAGATCCTGATATATAACACTGGTTGCCATGACATCAAGCCTTTACAAGGACATCTTAAGGATCATGAAAGTGTCAAGGTGATAAGTTTGACAGTGTATGGACTTAATGATAGATGATAATACTGTTGCCTTGTGTTGCCAAAGAAAACACGTCAGACACAAAGTAGAAGCATAGAGGTTTTACATGTATGCAGCCTCTTATTTTATCAGCGATAGTTTGTAAAAAGCCAGAAGGACCTTGTGTCACTTAAATACAAGATGTGTGTGTGTGTGTGTGTGTGTGTGTGTAGTCTATATATACATATATATATATATATATACACACACATATATATACTGTCATACCTCACAACAGGAATACATTCTGAGAAATACATCATAAGGCAATTTCATCACTGCATGAACATCATAGAATGTACTTACACAAACCTAGATAGTATAGCCTACTACACACCTAGGATATATGGTATAGCCTATTGCTCCTAGTCTAAAAACCTGTGCAGCTTGTTATTGTGCTAAATACTGTAGGCAATTGTAACAAAATGGTATTTGTGCATCTAAACATATCTAAACATAGAAAAGGTACAGCAAAATATGGTATAAAAGATAAAAAATGGTACAGCAGAATATGGCACTTACCATGAAATGAGATTGTGGGACTGGAAGTTGCTCTGGGTGAGTCAGTGAGTGAGTGGTGAGTAAATGTCAAGGCCAAGGACATTACCATAACCTACTGTAGACTTTATAAACACTGTACACTTATGCTACGCTAAATTTAGAAAAAATGCCTTTCTTCAATAATAAATTAACCTTAGCTTACTGTAACTTTTTAACTTTATAAACGTTTTAATATTTTAATTTATTTAATATTTTTAATAGAAATTTTGCAATAACACAGCATAAAACACAAACACATTGTAAGGCTGTACAAAAATATTTTCTTTCTTTATATCCTTATTCTACATGATCTTTTCTGTTTTTTAAATTTTTATTTTTTTACTTTTTTAAACTTTTTTGTTAAAAACTAAGACACAAAGACACACACTAGCCTAGGCCTACACAGGGTCAAGATCATCAGTATCACTGTCTTCCACCTCCACATCTTGCCCACCAAAAGGTCTTCAGGGGCAATAACATGCAGGGAGTTGTCATCTCCCATGATAACAATGCCTTTTTCTGGATACCTCCTGAAGGGTCTGCCTGAGGCTATTTTACAGTTAACTTATTTTTTTATAAGTAGAACGAGTATACTCTAAAAATAATGATAAAAAGTATAGTATAGTAAATACATAAACCAGTAACATAGTCCTTTATGATCATTATCAAGTATTATGTACTACACATAATTCTGTGTGCTATACTTTTATACAGCTGGCAGCACAGTAGGTTTTTTTACATCAGCATCACCAAAAATGCGTTGTGCTACCACTGTACAATGGCTATGATGTTACTAGGCAATGGGAATTTTTCAGCTCCGTTATAATTTTATGGGAGCACCATCTTATACATGGTCGGTCATTGACTGAAACATCATTATGTGGTACATGACTGTATATGTGTGTGTGTTTATGTACATACATATGTATTCTCATACCAGTACATATTTATATATCACATATACATGTGTGCATTTAATTTACTCTTCCATTAGCAACTAAATTCAATTAAAAAATGAATCCCAGGTGAGGGATGAATAGGTTAGGCACAGAGATTGTAAACCTATTCTTTATGCCACTATAATGGTAGATACATGACATTACGCATTTGCCAAAACTCATAGAACTGTACAACACAAAGAGTGAAACTTAATGGAAGCTATGGACTTCGGTTAATAATGAAGTATCAATATTGCTTCAAGAATTGTAACAAACATATCATATTAATATAAGGAAATAGAGGGGGAAGTGGGGAGGTATAGGAATTCTACTAGCTGCACAATTTTCTATAAATCTAAAACTGTCCTAAAAAATAAAGTTTATCTGTTAAAATTACACATAAAATATCTATTCAGATATATATAAAAATCTTGCAGGAACTACTAGATATAAAGCTCATAAATGAAGATGGTCTGGTCAAGAAAGAAGTGGTACTGCCAGGTGAGAAAAATGTTTAAAATGTGAAGTGTGAAAACATCTGTCTTCAAGTCTCACAAGGCCGCCCCCTCCATTTATCACCCTCCCTCCCCTTTCTGCATTCCCCACGCACACCTGCACACACACACAGTGTCCTCGCGCACCCTGTGCTCGCCCAGCGCTTTCTGCAGTCCTCACTGGGTCCTGACAGGAGTCCACACCTATTCCAGACCTCAGCTTCGCCATCAGTCTCGCCCATCCTCTGCTCCACTTCCCCAGGGCTTCTCTCCTCACAGAGATGATGCTAACAGAGGAAAGTGAAGCTTCCTGGGCCACGCTGGACTGCATATAAGCACTCACTCCCACCGGATAACTAACTGCTTGCCTTAGCTTTGTCAAAGATCCATGTATCCAGCAGGCACCCAAGGAATAATTTTAATGGCAAGAAAATTGTCTTTCAGATCCTGAGAACAAACCTAAAGAGGGAATATTTCGAGGCATGGGATCCACTTGGTACTTTCAAACCCACCACAACCACCTCAGGAGCTACCCACTCTGCCCTTTGGTAAAGAAAAGGAAGGAAGGTCTGCACTCAGTGCCAAGCTTAGCACATATCAATGAAGATTATCACATGAAGAGAAGATACTCACGCCACATAAGTGTTGATTTCATTCTGGCCATCCTGCCTTCACCATTGTCATTCCTCTGCCAATTTCGAGAAACGGCATCACATGCTCCTAGAAGCAGTTCTGTTTTGTCTGAGGTTGCTGGGGTCACGGAGACAGTGTAGGACCAGGTTTGGTGCTGTAGAAGGAGAAAAAGAAGAAAAAGTAAAGAAGTAGACTGCAGCTATTCAGGAGTTAATGAGGAGTTAATGAATTGCTCAACGTGCTTCCTATAAGATCTTCCTACCCTTTAAAAAATGCTTCTCTCGGATATTTTCTTTCCATCCACCTTTTCTTTTCCCTTGAGTCGCACTTGACTGTCTCTGAACTTCATACGAAGCAACAGCACTGTTCTGCTCCACCTCAGCAGGGAAGCCTGGGAACCACATCCCTGAAAGACTGATCCTCTGTCTGCAATTACTGTTATAAATGTTCCTCTAGAACTCACTAGTGGCTGTATGGTCTTTAGTTTTATTTGAGAACATTCCTGGCTTGTTTTCTATTAAAGGCAAGGCAGGCAGAGAGCATAGTAAATGAAAAGATATTTCCAGCCGGGTTCTCAGTGAGGTTTACTTTTCAGTAAATAAAGTACCCCCGGGAATAAACTGCTCATCTTTTGAGATGTATTACTATAGTTCCTATCATATCTGTCAATTCAGGAAAAGAGACAATTTGCTAAGTATCCTGTTTCCCTGGAAATTAATTCTTATGTGAACTGCTTCAACCACTTTGTGCTTTTACCTCCTAGATCAAATATAGACTCTTGGCCTCCTCTTCAAAGCCACCCACCACTCCATCTCCTCTCTCAGAGCCTCTCTCACCCTCTTGACAGGCTGCACTGTGGCCAGCCCATCAGCCACTTTCTGGCTTCCCTGCCTGTGCACATGACAGCCTCAGACTCATTGAAAATGCCAACCGCCTCATCCATTAACTGATCCCACCCTAGAAAATGACCAAACCAATTAAACCAAAAGGTTTATTCTTTGCCAAAACACCCTACTGGCTCCTTCCTGTCCATCTTAATAGCAAGTAGATTGTCTATTCTCTGTACTTGGAATAGTCTTCTTATTACAAATGGATTAACAAGATCTATTTACACTATCAAGTCCTACCTGCCCCAGTCCCGCCCACCAGCCAGTACCAAAGTCAGTGATTTCGCCTTCCCCGTGCCCAGTATTGGGGTTTAGGGTTGTTAAGCAATCGCCTTTCCCTTTCCAGGTTCTGAATCATTCGAAAGCAGATGCCAGCAGCCAAGGGAGGGGAGGGGTCAGAATATCTGATTAGATTTATTGTTTTAAAAGCTGGAATAAAGAATGTGGCAAGGCTTCTGTCTCCCCTCCCTAAAAACTGAGTTCTAACTGCTCCTGACTTAAGCAGCTGGAATCAAGTGAGCAGAGGTCTGGCTGGGCCTGAAAGAAATGTGTACTGCTAGGTCTGTTTAACACCGGAGACTGGAATCAGGCTTTCATAATATCCAGGCTCAAGCAGGTCTGGCAGATCAAAGTGCAAAAAAGGAGAAGGCAGGTGCCAATTGCTTCATCGTTTAGCTGATCCCATCCTGGAAGTTATGCCTTGGTAACAAATAGTCTCGAATCTCAGGGTCTCATAAATACCATGTTTATGTTTTGCTCATGTAACAGTCAGGACAACTGCAACTCTCTTCCATGCCATCTTCTCTCCAGGGTCAGGCTGATTTAACTGAAAGTTTGCCAGCCAGGTGGCAGTGGGGAAAGAGATATTCCAAAACCCACCCTGGTGTTTAAAGCTTCTACTCAAAAGTGACCAACTTTACATCTGTGTAGTATAAAATTTGGCTTTGCCCAACTGACATCTGACCTTTGCCCTTAGTTTACAGGAGATAATTCATATTCTACCTCTTAAGAGTGTCATTGTTTAGAGCAGGGGCTAGCCACAGAATCTTGGGTAGAGCCAGCCACACCTGATAGGATGATGTATGGTCATGCCAGAAAGACCAACCATGTGACTTAGGATAGGTGCTTTGGGTCAATTATAAGGGCAATCAATCAATCATGCCTACATAATGGAATCCCAATACAAACTCTGAACACCATAGCTCAGGCAAACTTTCCTGGCTGACAATATTCTGTGCATATTGTCATACAGTGATGCTAGGATAACACTTCCTGAGGACAACAGACATTTTGCATTTGGAAATTTCTCAGACTCTATACATCTCTTCCTTTGTCTGATTTTTCATCTGTATATTTTTTCTGTAATGAGCTATAATCATGAATACAATAGCTTTCCGTGAGTTCTGTGAGTCTTTCCAGCAAATTATCCAACATGAGAATGGTTTGGGAAATCCCTGAACTTGCAGGTGGTATCAGAGTGAGGGTGGTCTTATGTGGATTCCTCTAACTTTCTAGTTAGACACTTCTTTCAGTTGGTGTTAGAAATCTCAGGAGAATTAGCAGATCAGAGGACCATTACCGCAAACTTTGCAGTTTGGTTAGCTCTGCGTAACTTATATTTGCATTTCCTGAGCCAAAACAAATCCTAGACCACCCTTTCTGAATTCATTGATGCAGGAATATATAATCCTTACACAATGAGGGTTTTCACAAGGAAACGAACTGCAAGGAAGAGATATAAATGTTTTGAACAATGATAAGATCTACCACAGTCATTCAGAATTAACCATTCAAAGGACTTGAACTAACGTAGCATCAGAGTGATGACAAGGCAAGACTAGCTATGATGGAACACAACCAAAATCAAGAAGATTTGATGATTGATTAGATGTAAGAGTAATGGAGTTAAAAGAAGAACCATTTTCACATTTATAGGTCATTGGTAATATCATTCACTGAGAGGAACAGGATTGGAAATAAAAGGTTTAATATTGGACATGTTAAGTTTGTGGCTCATCCAAGAAGAGGTGTTCAGTTAGGTAACATTGATCTAGAGCTCAACAGAGAAATGATAGCTGGACTTAGAGATTTATAATTCATCTCCCTATGGAGAGTAGTTGAGTGAATGATATCACTACAGATTATCTAGAATATAAAATGGGGAGGGCTGAGGATGAAATTCTAGGGCAGTACTTTCCAGATTTTTATGTCAGAGCATACAGACATAGACAGTGTTTGTGCAGCCCACTGGGGTAAACAGACAAGGCAGCTCAAGTCTGCAGGCAATAAGCCCCGGCTCTGACTGCCACAAGAACTGAGGAAATCAATACTTCATGGTGGTTGGAAAGCTCAGTCCTATGGAATATCTACATTTAGGTGGCTTAAAAATAGCAAGGGAAACTGAGGCATAGCCACAAAGGAAGGAAATCAGGGAAAATACTATCATGAAGGCCAGAAAAAGAAATAATTATTAAAATAAACTGCAGATGGTGTGCATAAAAAGAAAACTTAAAGGTATGATCCAGTTTTGGTAAACAGTAAGTCACATATGAACTAAGAGAAGGGTTTTGTGGAGTGGTAGTGTGGAATCAAGATTTTGGGAGGTTGAGGAATAAAAGTGGTATGAAAACTTCAGAGCACAAGTATATACAACTCTAGGTTTGGGCTACGAAGGAAAAGAAAGACATTGGTAATAGCTAGACTTTGTCATCAGGTTTAGGAGGAGTTGTTTTAAGATGGGCAAGACTTGAGCCTTCCTAAAAGCTGAAGAAAAAGAACCAGTGGAAGGGGAGAAGTTTATAATAAAAAGAAAGGTGGCTGATTTATGAACAAAGACAGTCAGAGGATAGGACCCACAGCCCAGGTCAGCAGGAAGAAGGACAAATGCTCTCTTGAGATATAAAGGAAGGAGGAGTCATTTGAGCAGATATGGTTAAGTCATGGGTGGTAGGTGAGAGCAGGATGGACTCTTTTCTGTCTGCAGCAGAAGTTGCTTCCATCTACAGAGGATGGGAAGGCATAGGCAGGCCCAGGGCTTCAGGAAACATTATAGGCAAAGGTGCACATAGTGCTTCAGGGCAATGTGTCATTAAACTGGAACTACACAAAACATCATAAAACAGACTCTTTTCCTTGCACCGTTTATGTATCCATGCCCAAATGAAATAAACAGGGTTTACTCTCAGAAAATTGATCAATCTACAGAAACAAAACAAAAAAACCCTATCATTTTTCCTCTATCACAAGTCCATTTTCTGATTTATCTCCTCCATTTTCTGCCTCCCACATTCCATTCCAAGCACATTGGCCTCCTTGTTTTTCCTTGAACATGATAAGCATGCTCCTGCCTCAGGGCCTTTGCACGGACTATACTCTCAGTGTAAAATCTTTTTTGTCCATCTATTGGTGTGGCAGCCTCCCTCAATTGCTTTATATCTCTACTAAAACCCCCATCTTCTAGAAGATTCCCTGTACAATTATTTCTAATAATATCCTTCTATTACTCTTTTGACCCCTGTCCTGTTTTATATTTCTTCATAAGACTTATCCCCACTGATACATTTTTCATTTGATTGTTTTCTTACTGTCTTTCCCTCCTCCAACCCCAGCCCTAGTGGGCAGGGATCTCGTCTGTTGTGTAACCTATTGTACTTCAGTGTCTTGGAGAGCACCTGGCAAACACAGAGTGCAGGAGTTCTCGATATGTGCTGATTGAATTCCATCTCTTTTCCTGCCCTGTGCCTTCGTCAGTAAAGGTTCCTCCCCCTTTTCCAGTGTCCATGCCTTTCAACTTCCCCATCTTTCTATAAGATCAGGAGAGAATGTGCTATTAGATAATTATATCGTATTGCTTGAGTTCTCTTCAGTGTAATGAATTCTGGCCAATGTATTTACTTAAATAATCAATTTAGGACTCAAACTTCTATTCCTCATTGTGGAGTAAAAGGGTTTGTTCTATAGTAAAATAAATTCCAGCATCATAAGCTAATACCAGAAATATTTTTAAACATAGGCATTTTAGGTTGGCTGAGGAATGGGGAGCCACTGGGGAAAGTCTCTCTCCTAGTTAATCCCGCCCTATTATGTCCCATTTCAGATCCCTTTGGCCTCCAGCCCCTTGTTCCAGCCACCGCTGCAGCAGCCAGACTCACACAGGCACAGTGTGACAGAGCCTTGCTTCATGCCACCGTGGGCCTCTCACCTCACAGCCAGGACTTCCTTCTCCATGCCAGCAGGCTCCACTGGGCATCCAGGAATGTAGAACCTGGACATTTGGAAGAGTTTATACCCTGGAGATGAACTTTTGGACAAAGAGGTATTGGAACCTGTGGATAAATCTTTCTCCTCCTTCTCCCCTTGCTATGGAATTTTGCCTCAGCATAAATTGTACCTTCAGTCTTACCCACATCTGATTTAGGTAGTATTTACATAAGGCTTTGCACTTTAGATTTCAGAGTTGATGCTGGAATGAGTTAAGAGTTTGGGGACTGCTGGGACAGAATAAATATATTTTGCATATGAGAAGGACATAAATTTGGGGGTCCATGGAGGAATGCTATAGACTGAATTGTGTGCCCTCAAAACTCATACATTGAAACCCTAACCCCCAATGTGACTATATTGGGAGATAGGGCCTGCAAGGAAGTGATAAAGGTTAAATAGGTCATAAGCGGATGGGGCCCTGATCTGATAGGGCTGGTGCCCTCATAAGAAGAGAGACACCAGAGCGTTCTTCCCATCATGTGAGCACACAGCAAGGAGGCAGCCAGCTACATGCCGTGAAAAGGGTCTTCACCAGAGCTCAATCCTGTTGGTGCCCTGCTCTTAGACTTCCAGCCTCCAGAACTGTGAGAAAATAAATTTCTGTGGTTTAAGTCACCCATTGCATGGCATTTTGTTATGGCAGCTCCAGCTGACTAATACAGTCCCAAGCAAATTGTCCTAAAATGTACTTTATGTAATTTCTTGTACAATAGCCCCATGAGATCAAGCAGACAGTCTCATCTAGAGGCAGCCAGATTGATGACATATCTCATTTTGGCTCTCTCCTTCCATGCTTCACTCCCCTTGGCCCTCACTTCTATTCTCTATGATTGCACCGCCCACTATCATCAAGCTCTTCTCTCTGAGAAACTCAGGCTAAGACACCATCTATATGCCAATGACATTCAAATTTATGTCTAAAATCCAGACCTCTCTTCAGAACTCCAGATTTGTATATCCAACTGATACTCAACATTGCCATTTGGATGTCTAATAGACATCTCAAACTCAATATGTCCAAAACTGAACTCCTGATCTTCCCCCGAAAACTTTCTCCACCCACAGCCTCCCTCATCTCGATGCATAGCATCTTTCTACAGTTGCTGGGGCCAAAATCCTTGAAATTATCTTTAACTCCCTTCTTTCCCTCATATCTATATCAAATCCATCAGAAAATCTTGTTGTCTTTGCCTTAAAATATGTCCAAAATCCAGTCACTTCTCTCTACTGTCATCCTGATCTGAGCCACCATCACCTATTGCCTGGATCACCACAATAGTCTCTTCAATGGATTTCCCATTTCTACCTTTATTCCTACCCCTTACTGTTTATTTTTAAACACATGTCATTCCTCTGCTCAAAATCCTGCAATTGCTCCTCATTCTGTTCAGAGTAAAAGCCAAAGTAAAATATTAACAAGATATGACTCCCAGGGCAAGCAAGATAGAGAACACCTGTTCATATTGGGTTATTAGAGAAAGACTCACTTATAAAGTGATATGCGAACAGAGACCTGAAGGAAGTGAGGGGAAAGTGCCCCAGACACAGGATCATCAAGTGCAAACGTCCTGAGGCAGGATCTTGTATGGCATTTACAAAAACACCAGGACATCAGCGTGCCTAGAGGGAAGGACTAGGGTGGAAAGTATCAGAAAATGAAGCCAGCGTGGTATCAGGGAGCCAGATCACACAGACTCTATTGTAGAACCTTGTAGGTCAATGTAAGGACTTTTGCTCTGATTTGACACCTCTGGAAGGTTTTGAACAATTGAGCAACATGATCTGATTTGGGATCTGAATGAATCACTCTGAGTGCTGTGTTGAGTATGAGACATGGAGGACAAACGTCAAAGCAGGGAGACTAGTTAGGAGACTGGTGCTACAATCCAGACAAAAGATGCTGACTTGAGCCAGGGGATGTGGGTTAAAAATAATAATGTTCAGATTCTGAACTGATTTTCAGTAGGAACCAATAGAATTTGTGGGAAAGGCCCTGTCTACCATGCTCACCATGGAATCTACGGTGCTGGCGCGTGTATGTGATCGGTCAAGTTGGGCACCTCTCTGTGCAGACTAGTTTTGGACAGGATCAGTGTCAGCTTTACAAGTCCATGTTATCTTTCTGAAAATCCAGGCAACTTCTCTTCGTCTCTGGCATTCTGGCATTCTGCCACCTCCCTCATATTTTCTTTAACTTCTCTTGGATCATGTGTAGCAAATCTGAGAAAACATCTAAACATCTACACATTTATATGTCTACAAGAAAACATTTTTGTTCCTCTAGATTGTCAAGAATTGAATTCCTTTAAATGTAGGTAATTTATCTTCCTTTTTTATCTTGAACTTATGTTTACTCTTAATGAGGTTATTTACTTTTCCTGCTTGAGTTCAGAATGGAAACCATATGCAACACTGTCTATATTAACATGACTTTACTATCTGCCCGTCTAACATGAAATTACCTTAATATTTCATGAAAGTTTTGCCAGGAAGTTTTCCAAGAAAATGAATTTGCATTGTTTTTGTTTCAAGAACTTTCTGAAAATCCATTTCTCCAAACAATGAACAACTCTACTACCCTCATCAAAGTTAATCAAATCCCCTTCTACTGATGATAGATCTCCCTGCTAGACATATCATATGATTGTTTGTCATTCAAACCCACCTTGTCATCAATCCAAAACAATTATGTCATGAGTTTTGTCCAGTCCCAATCAGGCCCCTATATTGAAAGAACGGCTTTATGGCAGAGTGTGGTGTCTCATACCTACTATCCCAGCACTTTGGGAGGCTGAGGCAGGAAGATCACTTGAGGCCAGGAGTTCAAAACCAGCCAGGGCAACATAGTGAGACCCCATCTCTACAAAAAAATTAAAAAATCATCCAGGCATGGTGGCACATACCTATAGTCCTAGCTACTTGAGAGGCCAACATGGAAAGATCACTTAAACCCAGGAGTTCAAGGCTGCAGTGAGCTATGATCAGGCACAGCACTTCAGCCTGGGTAACAGAGCGAGACTCTGTCAATGAAGGGAGGGAAGGAAGGAAGTTGTTATTAAGGGTCTGGAATTCCTTTTAAAATTCTAGGAAGATCTGTGGACATGAGGATAAAAATTTACCTTCTAGAGCAAAGGTAGATGAACTTTTGTCATAAAGGGGAAGACAGTAAATAATTTTAGGCTTTTTGGGCCATACAGACTCCATCCCAACCACTCAACTCCACCACTGTAGTTTGAAAGCTGCCACAGACAACAGCCATAAACAACATGTAAATGAATGGGTATAGCAGTGTTCCAATAAAACTTTATTTATGGACACTGAAATTTGAATTACACATAATTTTAATGTCACAAAATATTTTTATTTTGATATTTTTTTTGATCATTTAAAAATATGAAAACATTCTTAGCTCATGGACTGTAAAAAACAAGCAGAGAGCCAAACTTTCTCACTGGCTGTATATTCCTATGAACAATCCTGAAACCTAAACTTAGAAAGGTTATTGAATGAGTTCTGCTTTGGAGGAAGAAATTTGAGTAAGGTTCAATTAATTTCCCAGGCTGATTGAAGAAAGAGGGGCCCCCTCCCTTCCCTCTACATGGAGTACTTCCACCCAACCATTTGGTCCCGACAGATACCCTCTTCACCCTGTTCTTATTGTTATCTCCCTGCTCTTGTAAAAAGGTTAAAATGTGATCTATGATTTACCTGATTTAATTGTAAAGCTAGGCAAGTGGTTTTGAGGAAATAACACCATGGAGGGAAAATGCTCATAGTATGTTAAGATAAAGGATCAGAAAACCACACCACATTTACAATATGATCCCAATCGGAAAGGTGTAGTCTTTTGTTGATTAATCCTTGAAGGTGGTTTAGATTTATCTAGACAGTTCTCAATCTTGTCAAAGATTTAATCATTTAAGAATAAAATACACTATGCTCTTCATTTCCCTTCTAAATATCATCCAAACCCTAGAAGCTGATCTCTCTCCTTTGTGCATCTTCCACTTATTCTGATTTGTATCTCCTGACCTTAAATCCTGATCCTTAATTCTCAGCCTCCATCTAAAAATAGAATCTCTAACAAGAGCCCCTGTAAATAACATGTTGTGGCTTTCAAAGCTGCTAGACTGTTCTAGAGAAGTAAGTCCTTATTAAGAGAGACTTTTAAAATCACTTTGTCCTTGTCTATGTGGCTTTATTATCTGGCCAAGTTACCTGATAATTAACACAGATCTGACCAATTAGGCTAACATTAGTGTCACCTGATACTTGCTCTGAGTCCCAGCTTTTCTATTTAGTGCAAATTAGAGCCTACTAATTAAATAAATTTGAACACCAATAGATAAAAGCACGGAAAGAATTGATTCAAAAAATACTATATTCAGTGGATTTGTTAATGCTTCCTTCCCAAATCAATGTGAATACAAAAGGATCGGAAGGGCATTAAATTTAGCTACCTATATGATAAAAAGTTAGAGGAGGTTAGAATTTGCAGAACTATAGTAAAACTAAGCATCACACTCTACTACTTAATGGACCCTAGTCCTATGGTCATTTCTTAAGTGATGTAAATATATTATAAACTAGACAGAGTTCGGATGCACAACTCATTGTTTTTTCTGTGCATTCATTTCACATTTCCAGTGTTCTTGGGATGAGGTGTCAGATAGAAGGGAAGGTCTGAGCATAAACTGTGACACCAGCATGAGGAGCTAGTTTTAAAGATCTAATTAAAATTCATTTGATGTGTTTTAGATAGTTGAATGGACAAAAGAAAATTTTTACCTAAAAACCTTTCTACATTCTCCCTTGCATTTAGTCTTTCTGCCTAGTATGAGAAACACCACCCTGGTTTACTTCTGATTGATTTTTTAATAGCCTACTAGTTCGTTGGTCTCTCTAATTGTGGTCTTTTCTTCCATCTTATCCATCCTATGCATGAGAATGATCATTCCATTCCCCTGCTCAAAAACCTTCACAGACTCCCTACTGCCTACTGAATAATTTTTTTTAAATAAATTCAAGGGTTTTCACCACTGGCCCCAATTTTTTCAGAATGGTTTTCTACTATGCTTTTATGCGTAACTCAAGCTTCAGTCTTTCCCAGAATATGCCCTGAGTTTTCTTCCCATTCTTTCTTCTGTATTTATCTTACCCTATAACAATAATAATAAATGGTAATAGTAGCCACCATCTATTGAGTCTTTACTGAATCCACAAAATTTTCTACTCACTTTATATACATTATCTTATTTTATCCTTATGACAACCTTAATAAAGTAAATATCCTATCCACATTTTATGGATGAAACTTAGAGAAGTTAAGCAACTTGTCTATGATTACCTGTACCATATTATGTGGTGGAATTAGGTTTCAAATCCAGGGCTCTGAACCATATGCCCGTTGCCTTACCGGTTTCTCTCTCATCTTACTCTATTCCAAATGTCCTCACACTCACCTCCCATATTACCGCACACATACATTGGGAAACTCTTTCCATTCTTCAAGGCCCACCCCAAATGCTACCTACCGCCGGCATAAAATCATTTCTGATGCCATCCCCTTCTCTTATAGGTTCCCCACTCCTCCAAAGCTCCAAAATATGTCCTTTCTGCCTAAGAATTTATATTTCCCCAGGTTTCAACAGCTCTGGTGATCTCCAAGTAAGATCACATTATTTAATATTAAAATTATAATGATTCTGAATCCTGTCCTATGAATCACAGGAAGTCAATTTTCCACCAGGTTTTCTTCACATAAGTTCTGGGAACCCCTGTGGAATATTCACATGCTCCAAAATCTATCTGATGACCACTGATGTGTTTCAAGATTGGAAACCAGTTTCCTTTGTTGACCATCAACTCCCCCAAAAAGCCCACCAGAAAAGCCTGTTGATTGAGCAAAGCCAAGTTCGTTCAACTTATTGCTGTAAAGAATACAGAGACTTAGTAATGTCTCAAAAGAGGTAGATCAGAGGAAAATATTTATACTTCAGCAGTCCCCAACCTTTTTGGCACCAGGGACCGGTTTCATAGAAGACAATTTTTCCATGGGGTGGGGGCGGTGGGGTGGAGCTCAGGTGGTGATGAGAGCGATGGGGAGATGAGGAGTGGCTATAAATACACTTGAGCCATTCACCCACTGTGCGCCCCCACCCATCCCCAGTTCCTAAGTTTCATGGAAAATAATTTTTTCACAGGAGAGTTGGGAGGGGAGGTGGGGGCCCAAACAGGCCACCAACTGGTACCAGTCAACAACCTGGGGATTGGGGTCTGCAGACTTATAGGATTCTGGAGTCTGGTTTAAGGAGTCTTTCAAGGTAGAGAACTACTTGAGATAGGACAAAGTTTACAACAAAATAGAATTGGTGAATGCAGCAACACCCATGTCTTGAAGCAAGTGGTGAAAAATAGACTATTGTCTGATAAGTGAAGTGTTGCCTAGATAAGGACTCTATCATCCTGATAGAACTGTTTCCCCAGATGACCAAATGCTTTGCCCAGATAATTAATTTGCAAGAATTTCCAAAAGCAAACAGTAAAGTTATTTACTGGTTTACAGTTTTATCTTGTTGAGAAAGAATTTCCTAGAAATAACAGGTCATATTGATACAAGTTGGCTCAGTTCTCAGCTTCTCACCAGTTCTTAAATCACAAAACTCAGACTACAATGTATAACAAGACTTTATTGAATTTTTGTGGGATAGTGGAGATACAATGCAGAAAGCCCCCTTTTTTGCTGCTAATAACACTTACTCTTGGAGCTCACAGACCATAAAGCTAACTGCAAGTCACTGTTTCACCCCCAGAATAAAAGATAGAAAGAAGAGAATGCAAGGATGGAAACTGAAGGCTAATGGACAAGATAGTAGATTGGGGGTAACTAAAGGGAAATCATCGATTTTAGGGTGTCAATCCTGGGTTGTCCCAGTATTGGGTTGTTGATGGTTTTGTTATTGTTTTTTTCTGTTTGAAGTTCTTTGATAGCATCTCCAAAATGAAGTCTCAAGGTTCCTGTTCATTTACATGTAAAGCCATAACAGGGTGAAAGGGGATATTGAGATTGTCTCCCCTACTCAAGGTGCACTGATTTTAGAACTGTGATTGTAATTATGAGGCAATTTCCATACCTCCTTTCACTCTCAGCTTCGTGAAGCTACCTCAAAGCACTACCTTTTAAACTAGCCCACTGAAGCATCCCTATTGGCAGAGAGAAAACTTTATCCTAGTACTGCTAATATTACTAATTCAGGGAAAAGAGCCATGTTTAAACACAGGTTTCTGAAAATCACCCTCATCATCATTCAAATTTGAGAGACACATCTGTATGTTGATCAATTTATTTGTCATTACGCTAAAAGATTAAGATGTTGTTATTACAACTGCTGACATATTAATTGTCTGTCCCCTAAAACAAAGTTTGCAAGAATCTGATTATGGAAGGATTTCCCTTTAGTCCTTCTATGATTGAGGTTCAACATCAGCTTGTTTTTATTTGTTTTTATTTTTATTTCACTGTATCTCCCACTGCCATAAACACACACACACACACACACACACACACACAGGAGTCGGTCTAACTGAAAAGACAACTAAGTGAAACCTCCCCATGCAGCAGCCCAGAGAGGCATCCCCTTTCTCCCTGTTCCTCCCAGCACATCCTCAGGGGCACACAAAGAGGTGAGCGAGATGAGGATGAGGAAGACTTAGAGGGGAAAGGGAATCTCAGTCCTACTGCCTGGGGGGCCATGTACTCAGAGACCCTCAAAGGCCCTCCAAACCGTTAAATCAGACCCAGCCTCATGTTTCAGGGTGTAATGAAGGCTGCAGAAGTAATAGAAACATACTCACCTCTGTCAAAACTAATCTGTTAATAGGAAAGTTTGTGGCAAGCGTTGGGTAGCTCATCTCTGTGAGGAAACTGGTCTCCTATTTAGAGAAAATAGAGCTGTGATTCTTAAGCAGAGAGATGCCTATTGTGTGGGTAATTACAAGGAGGCCTGGCTGACCTGGCAATGAGGTAGTGTAGCTAAATACCTGAAGGCGAGGGGAGCGCTGAAATGAAAGCAAAGGCCCCATCTGTCAGGCTGTAATGATTGTGCTATTTGGAGGCAGAAAGGTTTGTCTGGAGCAGCTGGTTTCTCTCCAAGTGACCTTTTAGCATTTCTGCTTTTGCCGTCTGACAGATGTGTCAACTCAATAATTTCAAAAGCCCCTGAGTAAATAACCAATTGTGAGCAAGGATGACCCAAAGCGATGGCAAAATGGCTGCACGCGGCACATTATGGAGCATAATACCGAGCGGCGGAACCAGGGACATTATCAGAAGGAAAAAACATTTTAGTCTTTATTTTGGACTAAATGGCTTTCCCACCCACACACGAGTTGTTCTTGAAGCGGGGGAGAAAGGGGAAATGTGGCTGAGCGGCAGGCCCGTGCAGGGGCTCAGCCCTGGGAGCCCGCGTGGCTCCGCGGCCGCAGGTGGCGCAGCGCTGGGAAGGGTCCTGCGCTCGCCCGCGCGGCGGCCGGGAGGAGGGACGCGAGGCCGCTGCTAATGGCCTTTGTGAATGACTGCAGTCGGGCCAGGGCTGAGAGAGGTTAAAGTCTTGCCGAGTTTGCACCCATAAGGCAGGTGCAGCCGCGCTGCTTTTACCAGGGAACCAAGGGGACAGGGGCTCAGAGTCCCAGAGTCCAAAGCCACCAGCATCCTTGCGGCAGGGGCCCAGCTCTGGGAGGAAGCCTGCCTGTGACTTCTGCGGGGCAAACAAAGCCCCCTTGAATGGAAACCTGATTTATTCAGCATATTTACTGGGGGCGGGGGGGGGGGGCAGGCTTTTTAAACCCTTAATAGCTCCCCACTGGAAGCACCATCAAACTAAGGTGGTAAGAGCTCCGCCCAGCCACTGAGCACTCCAGGGCCCCTCCATCAGAGGAAGAGGCTTCTGGAATGGCATTTTCTGAATCATAGATGTCCAAATGCTCTTTCGATTATCCTGAGCTGAAAGTGTTAGGATTTTCTCCTTTTAACCCCATTTTTTAAATGAGTTACAATAAATTTACAGTAAACTGAATATTAACCTTCAAGGGCAAATCTTCCATACCTTGATGCCAGTCTTCCCAGAGACAAACCAGTATTAGGAGAGAGGTAGTGTAGCCACAAGGGAGTGTGGCATGCTGGAGCCAGCTCATAACAATTTGTGAGAGTCAATGTCAGATTTTCAGGAATTTTGCACACCGGTTTTTAAACTGTTAGTAGTTTTGAAATTGGTCATAGTGGTAGCATTAATATTTACACCATGGAAATCAGCAAACACTATAAATCAGGGCCTTTTGCCGCGCCCTCCCCCCCCCCCCCCACGTGCTGGTGGTTATGCATTTACCAGCACACCACTAACACAAATGAATCTGGACATTAGAATATTTCCATTTGGCCATGAGTTCTAGCTTCCTCTCTCCTTCACTAAATTTATATTGCAGAGTCTACACTTAATTAATGGCAAACCTGAGACTGATCAATGACATATTTGAAATTTGAAGAACATTTGAGAATGTTTAAGAATTATGATTTTTAAAAAAAGCATTGGCTATATTTTAAAGTAAAAATACCTCAAACTAATATGCAAAGGATTCCATGCTCAGGCCTTATTTTCATAACCTTAGTTTGATTGTTCCCCCAAATAAAACTACCAGTCAGTCCTGGCTGATCTGGTCCAATAACATGCCCAGAATATTCCATACTCATTCCTGACATCAAGCCCTTGCTCAGTTATGTGCTACCTGTCAGAACTGCATGTCCTTGTCCTACTGCCTACCTAGTCCCGTGCATTCTTCAAAGTCCCACTTTCCTCTCACAATTCTAGTCCATGATTTATTTCCTTTTTCCTAGCACTTCCATGGTATTTTTTGCTTCCACCTCTCACTTTGGCTCTTAACCATACAGTGCACTACCTTGCAGTTTTACTTTGATTGTTTCCATGTGCATGCCTTGCCTACTCAAATAGAGCATAACCTCCTGGTGAGCAAGGACTCTGTATCACAGAAGATAGTATATATCTTCATCGGCCCCTGGCACAACTCTATTTATAAACATAATAAGTGTTTAAGACGGTGGTTCTCAACTCTCTGAATATAGAATCTCTGAGGGGGTTTTAGTAGCTATTGCCACCCAGGCCTCAACACTCAGAGATTCTGACTGAGTTGGTTCTAAATACATTGTGTTATAAAAATTCCCAAATAGTTAGAAATCTACCTACTTCACTGCTACTCAATTCAGAATCTCTGGGTAAGTCTAACATGCAGCTATGGTTGAGAACCATGACTTAAAAATATATAGATGGATGGAAGGAAATACAACTAAATCATATGAAATAGACAATTGTTTTATTAGTACCTTTTTTTTTAACCAAGGTAGATTCACAGCTAGATGAAATACTCTACTATGGCCTTTAACACTCTGTATTTGACCATGAGCTCCTTAAAGACAGGGAATAAGTCATGTTTACAGCCACGTCCCCATCTATTGCAATGTCTGGTATCAAATAGGTCATGGATACCTGTAATGATCGCTGTTTTGTGTCTATCCATTAAAATTCCTCCTGCCCCACCAACTTGCTGGTAAAACCTTCCAGACCTCAGTTTATAGGAGATCAAAATAAAAATATTGTTGCTGTATTTTAAGAGATTGTGTTTTTAATAAGAAGACATGGGAATAGATGAGTCAATTTAAATATAATAAAAGAAATAAAGCAGAACATTCTCTTTCTGGTTTGCTTCCATTTCTCCTCCATGAAGAAGACTGATATTCAGACTACAAAGGACAGAACACAAATCTTAGTAGGGGAGATTGTAAGAGACTGTCTAACATCTTTAAAATGTGTTCAAGTCCAGATGCATTACATCTAAGACAATTAAAACAATTTGCAGCTGTTATTGCAGCTGCTCCTGTCCTGGGAAAAAAAATCAGAGGGAATGGGAAAATTGCCAGAAGATCAGAGCTAAGCAAATGCCTTAGATTTCAAAAGGGGGGATTTCATAATCTAAAGGCAGACGAGTTTGACTTTCATACTAGCAACATTCTAAAATTCTTAACTCAATTATTTGTATGCACTTAGTAGGGAGAGAGGCAGTCATCAAAGACCAGCATAAATTCACCAAAAATAATTCATGACAAATTATTTGGAAATAGAAAGAATATTACAGGCAAATTTCATTCAAACACCAGTCAGGATTGATTCAAAAAATAAATGTACTGAGTCTCTGCTATGTACTGTTTATCATAATAGGTTTTGGGGATAAAATGCCCTATAAGACAGTCATTGCCTTCAGGGGTATTTAAGTCTAGTGAAAGTAATAGAAAAGAACACAAGGTCACTCTTCATGGGGTTCAACATGAGTGTAAGGGGAGAAAGGTGAAAGGAAACTCTTAGAAGAGGGGTGAACATTCCAGACAGAGAAAAGGGAAGTAATATGGAGATACCTCAAAGAGCTACAAGTAGAACTACCATTTGATCCAGCAATCCCACTACTGGGCATCTACACAAAGGAAAAAAAGACATTCCATAAAAAAGACATCTGGACTAGAATGTTTATAGCAGCACAATTCACAAGTGCAAAGATGTGGAAACAACCCAAGTGGAAACAGCCCATCAATACATGAGTGGATTAAGAAAATGTGGTATATGTATACCATGGAGTACTACTCAGCCATAAAAAACAATGATGAACTGGCACCTCTTATATCATCCTGGATAGAGCTGGAGCCCATTCTACTAAGTGAAGTATTACAAGAATGGACAAACAAGTACCACATGTACTCACCATCAAATTGGTACAAATTGATCAACACTTATGTGCACATATGGAAATAACATTCATTGGGTATCAGGCAGGTGGGAGGGGGGAGAAGGGGATGGGTGTATTTACACCTAACGGGTGTGGTGCACACTATGTGGGGGATGGGCATGCTTGTAGCTCTGACTCAGGTGGTGCAAAGGCAATATGTGTAACCTAAATGTTTGTACCCCCATAATATTCTGAAATTTTTTTAAAAAATGAAGAAAAAGAAAATAGGAAAAAAAAGAAAACAGGAGGTGAAAGACTTCAGGCTGACAGAGAGTGAGGTGGCTTAGGAAGCCGCAGGTAGTTCAGGAAGACTGAAGGATAGAGTTCAAAGTGGAGAGTGAGGAATGAGGAGAGAAAGGTAGGAGAAACAGGAAAGAGTCAGATCTGAAAGCTATGTTAAGGAGTTGGACTTTATTCTGAGAGTACTGGAGAACTTTTGAAGTATTTTGAAGTATTTTAAGCCACAAAATGCACATTGATTTCACCAAGTCATTCGATAGTCTCTTATGATATTATTGTGATGGAGAACTATGAACTGAGTAGCAATGAAGTAGGTCAGTTTGTAACTATTTGGAAAATTGTCCCATAAAATGTCAATGCATAAAATTGATAGCAAGTAGAAAGAGCTCTGTTGGCATTTTTCTGGGCCCTTTGCTTGATTCTATTTTACTCAATGTATTTATCAAGAACTGGGGCAGTCTTTTTACAGGCCACAAAAAGCTGGGAGGAAGGCAAATGTATTATTGTTCAGCATTATCAAGATTCAGAAAGCTCTCAACAGGCTGGGGTGAAGGGCCTAAGCCAGCAAGATAAAATTTGAACCTGCATTTATGCTTGAAAAATAATCTATTATAGGAGAATAAAATGGAGAATCCCCACTTTGTAGCAACTCACATGAAATAATACATTCAAAGGTCAAAATACTGTTATGTAAGGGAGTCATGTGACCCCCTTACTAGGTGGAAAAAAACAGACTGTGTTGGTGATATTATTGTGTTTGGTTCAAGGTGGCAATGACTCCACTAAACCCCACCAGCTCACATTTGGAGAACTGTATCCAGTTCTAAGTTCAGATATCCAATGTCAAGGTATTTGAAGACTTACAAGTTACATAATATTTTTTAAAATGTTAAAAAGATATAACTGAAAAAGGATAGAGGCCTTTAATTTTAAAAAGAGTGACTCCAGGGGATTGAAATAGGACCACCAAGTGAAAGCTCTAAATAAGAAAGAAATTTTTAGAAAAAATAATTTTCAGGATTGGGGGAATTGACTATAGGGTGTTAGATGGCAGTGAATTAAGAATTTGTGAATTACATGCAGCTTGTGAACTTCCTACCACTGGAGATGCCTGCACCATCTCTCAGAGATGTTCACTAAAGATGAGCATGTCTAGTATTGACACAAGATACTGGAAACATTCATCCAATTTGTTGGGCATATTATAAATGAAATTTTTACACTGGAAGAGAGGTCTGGCTTTTCCCACTCTGAGATTCTATTACAAAATTCATCACAACCACACCTGCCTCTATGTCACTGAAGGACTAAAGGAGAATGAATTCACTACTCAATTTTGCCACTTTAGATTCATCCTGGCCTTCTTTAATTCAGAATTTATCCTACAGTTTCAGGAATTGATTCTTCCTTTTATTGGCCATTTTTTATAAAGGATTCCAAACATCTCTTCATCACTTTTTCTTTTCTTAAAACATCTGGCACCTCCATTATGACAGATGCTGTAACATAAATAACCAAAGATATCAAAGCTTTTTGGATGAGTTTCCCCTAAGGAATTCTGATATAGGACACAGTAATTCCTTTTTGTTCATATTCCTAGTCACAGACCATGAGTGGCCTTCTCTTCACATGACCATGCCACTGTATCATAAGCATTCAAGAAACAAGTCTAAAGTGGCTTTCCATTCACCTCTGACCTCTCACATGGAGGGCAAGTTCAAATCCAGCCACTGGCATCCTTCATACATTTGCCACAGCCACCCCCTTCCCACAGCCCCAGCCCCACTACTCCAAAGCATACTCTTGCCACTTCTACAGCCTATCACCTTCAAAGTGCTTGTTGTTTGGGAACTGTTACTTTTGGCTCTGAGGACGCCTTTGGGATTCCATTGTGCTACAGACTACAGTCTTCAACCACTAGCCTCTTACCCTCCTCCTTCTGTTTCCTTGCTTGCACTCCATGTTCTCCCAAGAAAGTTTACTGAATAATGCTGTATCTAGTCTACCCACAGCTGTGTTCTGTCAAATTGTAGTGTTTTTATAAAATCCCCAAATTGGTCCCAACTCAGATCACAACAGACTTTTCTTTCCATCATTACAACACTCTTAAACTCTTCTTTCTCTTTGAAATCCTAATTTACAACTCCCCCGACACACACACATGTAATACAGCAACTCCATTGAAGGAAAACTGGTTTCTTCAAAAAGAAAATAGTGTTTGTTCCTTCTATTTGCTCTTTCCCTATTTACTCCTCAATCCATTTGCAATCTGTGTTTCTGCCATGACTGGTCCACTAAAGTGGCTCTCACAATAGTCAGTAATATCCTACTGGTTGACAAATACAATGGACTGTTCCAGTTCAATTATTACTTTATCTCCCTGCAGCATTTGTCATTGTTGACTGTTCTCTTCCTTTTGAAATTCTCTTCTGCCTTAAGCTTCAAGATTTTCCTCATGACTGACTGATTCTTCTTTTTGAGTTTCCTTGTCTCTCTCCACCAGCCATTTAAAAATTGATCTTTACCAAGATTTGACTCTCAGAGCTTTACTTAACTCACTCCTCAAGCTCTCCCTTGAGTAATCTCATCCACACACAAACTTCAACTAACACAGAGGATGACGTGTGACCTCTAGGCTCACATTTGTGCTTGCATATGCTAGAAAGCTTATAACTTAAAACTGACCAAAACTCACTTCATCAGTTTCCCTGACCTCAACCCCTCAAAAACATTGAAGAGAAAAATCCTTTTATAAACCTGAATTATCTGATTTTTTATTTAGTTTCACCTTTCTTCTCCCAGTTTGATTCTGACAATTAATGAGATGCAAAAAAATAGAATATTATGTACACACTTAGAGAGACTAGAAACTCTGTTCTAAAAAAGTGATCAAAAATCAGGCTAGTAAAAAAAAATAAATAAATAAAAAAATAAAAAAAAAATCAGGCTAGTGCGAGTTTTTATTAGAATTCTGACTATATTTTAAAAATGAAATTAGAAAGGTAGCTATAATCATGTGCAGTTGCCAATCCATAATTATACTTTTTCAACAGCAAAAACTCAGACTCTGGATTGGAACAGACACACAAACCTCTGGAAATTCCGATGTTCTGTTTGGGAAGGGATTTTGTGAACAGGTTTTACACTCTGGAGCTCACTAAATTCTCCCTTCTGTCTTGGCAGTCTACATGACAAAACAATGTAAGCTGCTATGTTTCAAGAAAAAAGAATCTTTAAATTTGTCCTATTGCTTTTTCTGTAAACACAGGTGAATTTGTCATTTGAGATACTCTTCTTCCTTTGATGAGTGAGGCTAAAAGTCTTCACTCACAAGGTCAGAGTCTTTTCTCTGCTGTGAATCCTCAGATGCAGGCTGCCGCCACCGAAATGAAGTCATAAAACGGAAATCCCAAACCAAGACTCCATAAGCCAAAGTATCATGCACCCCAGCATATGTACAGGGTACAAACCTATTATTTCACACCTGGTGCTATGTCAGTGGAGATTCTAGAAGCACAGAATTAAACAGTTATTTTGACAAAGCATTATTATTTGTTGGCATTCAGTACATTTGCTTGAAATTCTAACAACTTCCCTGTATTGAATATCCGCCCACCTAATATTTTTTCTTTATATGAAATCTTATAATAGCAAATCTGTAATTACATTTCCTATTTTCATTTTTTTCCCCAGGAACACTGTTGGCTTCTACTGTATAAGAACTATAGTGCATCTATCTCCATTAGCATTGTCACACGGGTTTTATAAAATCATATTACAAAATGTGGGTCAGTGATCACTGAGTCATGTAATTTATCAAGACAATACCCAGATGCACTGTTTGACATTCGTTTTGCAGGGATGCAATCTACTGGTATAAACAACTCTGCAATGCCTACCATTCTTCAGAAGCAAAGGCCATTTACGACTAGGGGGAAAAGTCAATATCCTGAGTTCCACTCACTATCAAATATTTAATGTCCCAATGTTTTATAAGATCATATATCACTGAAAACTGACAGGACACTTTCATTTGATAATACATCATCTCTTCAGCTTGACCCTCTAATCGTGTCTCCAAATTCAGACTTTTAAAGCCAAAAAGGACTTTGTCTCTTAGCCCAGCTCCCTGATTTTACTAAGAGGATGCTGAAGTCCATAGTACAAGTGTAATACTGAAGTACAAGTAACTTGTCCAGCAGTTGGTGATAAAATCTAGCTCTAAAGTTTCCCTGGTCACAAATGCAGTAAGCACGATGTTCAGCTCTTTTCAAATTTTGCATATTTCATTATGTTTCTCTATATCCTTCAACACATTTTTAGGAGAGAATTAATTCTCTAATGTCCACATTACATTTAATTAAATCACCATGTTTGAGTACCTGCTCTGTACTAGGCATTAAAACAGGTATTGGAAATAATAGAGGTGCTTCTCCCTCTAGGTACCAGCAAAGCAGGACTTTTAAGAGAGATGGGAGATAAGATACAAATGCTCCGCTATCACCTCTCGACAGTTTCTTCTTGGTCTCATTCACTGGCATCTCTTCCTCTGCTGCCCTTAAAATTTGCTTCTCTCCTTGCCCATTTTTTCTTATGACACTTGTGGATTATGTTGCAATTACCTCAAATATGCCCTTTTTTCACTCGTCTGTTTTCCTTTCATTCATTTCTCTCTGCCTTTCACCCTTCTCCAAATGGAGAGATTTTCCTCATGATTTTCTTGCTCACAAGATCTTGGCTGTGAACTACCCTGATTATGCCAAAGTGCACGTCTCCTGAGTCCTGGTCCTCTGTCACCAGGTGTCTACTACATCTCCATTGAGTGTCTCACAGGGTCCTTAAGTTCAGTACATCCCTAAGTGAACATATCACCTACAACCCCTCATTGGGGTCCTTCCTGGAAGTAACAGTCATAACTCCATTATGCAAGCACCCTATTTAACCTGTCAATTAAAGCGTCTGTCTCTCCTACTACAGTGTTAAACACCTTGGAGGCAGGTTCCATGTCTTTTCATCTAGGTAGCCTCAGCATTCACAACTTTTCTTGGGACCTAGTGGGTATACAATAAATATGATAAAACAAATAAATAAAACCACTGCCTATGTGTCACCCAAACCAAAATCCTGAGTAGTCTTAGAAGAACATTCTATATCCAATTACCTAATAAGTCCTATACATTTTATTCTCTGAAATCTCTCCAAAACCATAACTTTCTCTTTAGCAAAACACTGCCCTGGTTTTAAGTTCAATTATGTCTCAGTGAGGCTATTGTCATATACCCTAAATGTTCTTGCTGCTTCCAGTGTAACCCTTTCCCACTCAATCTTACATATAGAATATTACCAAAACCCAATCCATAATCTACTTCTTCTTTGCTTAAAATCTTCCTGTGCCCCCATTGCTCAGGGGAAGGAGTATAATGTATAACACCGGTCTCGATCTTGCTCCTGCCCACTCATTCATCTCTTGCTCTTTCCCAGCCTTGCAACTCACAGTCTATCCACACTACACTTCTCACATTTCCCTTTGTAAGTGCCACTCCCTTGCCCAGAATGCTCTTATCCCAGCTTCCCCTGACAAACTTCTACTTCAGTGTTCAGCTAAAAGTTTATCTTTTGATTTCCCCCAAGCATATTTCAAAGCTCCTTCTTGACAGTCCCAATTGTGCCTTGCATACTTCCATTACAGCAATTGTGACATTGAAATTCCTGTGTGGACAGCTTTCTTCTTGCCGGACGATGAGTTACTTCAGGGTAGGGACTGAGTCTTTTCTGCTTTGTATTCTCAGTGCTTAACAAAGCTTCTGACACACAGAATGTGTTCAGTAAATAATAATGATTATCGTGTAACAATTCACACAGCCTATACAGAGCCCTGAAGTCTTTAAATTTCCCCATGTATGTTTTATCTTTTTTTCAAGGTTCTACAACTGTCAGTCCCCAAGTATGTTTTAAATCAAGACTTCACTTTATGTTGTTTTGTCCACTTTAGTGTTGTTACTAAAGGCGATTTATGCCTCAAAGATGTATTGTAGACTGAACAAATAGTGGGCAGAGGAAATGGTCAAAAGACAGGGCCGTGGTACACACTCAGTTCTACCTCCCCATTTGGAGAAGGGTGAGAAGTGGAGAGACATAGAATGAAAGGAAAACAGAAGAGTGAGAAAAAGGTATATTTGAGTTAATGCCAATATAATCCACTCCTTCTCGTCTCTCCCATGGTGACCTTCATCATCTGTATGGTCTCTTTAATATCCTCTAACTTGTGTCCTTTCCTACAGCTGCCACAGATAAACCAAATCTGTGGATAATCTCCAAAACTTCTTTTTAACAAACAGTTTCAATGTCTTGCTCTCCAAGTTATAAGAGGTGACTAATAGGGAGCCTGAAAAAACCCTTAGAACTTGGTCTCTGCTATTCTTCCCTGACCCATCACCTTCAGGCATGAGTTCCAGCCGGCAATGAAACTTCAACAACCTATGTCCTCAGACTTTGACCCATGAAGGGAGGTGCTGGTGGGATACAAATGTTAAAGTTTTGCATCTCAAAATTACTTTTACAAAACGAGGTCTACATTGATGCTGCCATGATAAAAACAATGGGCATGTTTTGAGTACTGAGAGACACACACAGCAATATTGTACACGGTAAAAATCCTTCATGAGTCACAAACAAGCTGTAGGGCTGATACTTTTAAAAGCCAACAGTGTAAATATGATGTGGTCCAATTTCAAGCCGAAGAATGTAAATCACTTTCCAAGGTACTTTTTGTGTCCTGCATGGAGACATAGAGGATTTGTGCAGACAAATTGGAGGCGCAATGCAGTGGTCTGGACAAGACGTGTGTACTCTGCATCTGCCACCTGGTAAGATGAGTTTCCCAGGCTGACACCCCTGCTCTGATCCTCTTTAAAAAGTGGCATGCAAATAATCTAAGGTGGACTTCAACAAATACTACAGTCGGCCACAACAGTGAATGTTTAACCAAGTTCTCAACTAGATAATTCATTTGCCTATCTCCTCTGAGGACTTTACTAAAGATGTTTTCCCTTTGTGCTGAAAATTGTGTCATGTCAAAAGCTGGAGAGACTCCCCAGCTCTAATTCCTAGACGGCATCAGCTAGAACTCAAACCACTAAACAAGAGATTTCATTAAGGCATTGTTGATTATATTCATTGGACTGTTTTTCTCTTGAACACAAATTAAGACCACAGGGGAAAGGGCAGTTCTGTTTCCTGTTGCTTTCTCTTCATCAGATGCAGGGAAAGGGAAATAATTAACTTAGAAGGCAAATGAAGAAAACAACAAGCAGTTATTCTTGTAGTCCTCCAGGCAAATGTAGACCCTTCAAGAAATGCATTCAATGGCTTTCGGATAGCGCCAAACAACTGGCTGCATCCCCAGAGACCCAGGCAAGCATGGCTCTCAACCTGCACACCTTCGCATCCCTCTCACTGAGATATGGATGTCTCCGGGGAGAAGCTGCTGGGTGTGAGTGAGGTTTGTGCTCCTTCCTCAGGTGTGTCACTACTCCTCTCCTGAGACTGTCCTGCTTTGGCCACATCTGCCTTAGAGCACTGCTCAGCCCTCTTTGTTACTAAGGCATCAGTTTGGAGTATTGTTCTGACACACAAACACAAGCTCAATGTATTTGAATATTTAGAAAAATACCTTAGCCTGGCAGGTGGAGAGATGTGCCCAAACACGAATGAGCTTTACAGACCAAAGCTGTCATCAAAACCCCCAAAACTATAATGTTAGGGCCTGCCTCAGTTGTTAATGTCTGAAAGTACATCGAAATAAAAAGAAAGAAAGAAAAATCAATATACTTTCTTGTTATGGTCTTTGGAACAGCAGTCAGGGAAGTAAAGAACATTCAGTATGGATGGAGGTAGTCTTCAGATCTTATAGACACCTGATATTAAAGACAAAGTCATGAAATAAAAGCAATAATGGCTTGAAGATTGTTTTTGAGGAATAAAGCTAAAGCACTTTCTCAACATTCAACAAACATACAAAAAGTACTGTTTATATATAGATGCATCCAGACTGCATGTAAGCACAATGCTGGACCCTCCGCAATACACTGGTGAACAAGCAGCTCTGGTAGCAAAGACAGATAATAAAACAAGCAAATAGAGAATGACAAAAGTTATGATAGAAAAAAATGTGGAGTGCTGTGGCATCAGGAGGCCTAAATTAAGTATAAAAGATCTTTCTGAAAAAGTGATAAGATCTAAAGAATTTTAACTAAAGCTTCCTGTGAGAGCTGTATTTTGTCTTGTTTGTTTGTTTTTCAGCATATTATGGGGGTACAAAAGTTTAGGCCCTTTCCCCCCGCCCCAAATCAGAGCTTCAAGCGTGTCCATCCCCTAGACAGTGCACATCACACTCATTATGTATGTATACACCTGTCCCCTACCCCACCCACATCTGCCCGACACCTGATTAATGTTATTCCTAAATGTGGAGAGCTGCATTTTGAAGTTTTAGTATGGACAGCTGGATAAATTTATGTCTTCAACAGGAAAAAATTTAATATTTTTCAGAGATGAAAAAGAAATTCAAGCAGAGACCACACAGTTTTCGGGGAGAGAGGGTCAGTGTCCACCCAGTCAATGTTAACACTGCACAGCAACCCTTCTCCTCATACCCATGCAATGGCACCCCAGCCACCACTAGGCAGCAGCCTCCCAAGAGTCTCAATCTCTCTCTCTCCCTCTCTCTCTCTCTCTCTCTCTCTCCCTCTCTCTCTCTCTGTCTCACACACACACACACACACACATACAAATTAAAATTAGTCACTGCCATAAAATGACTGGGGACACTGGTCACATGCATGCTGCCAAAAGAGCTACACTTCCCAATTCTCCACAAATACTGGGGCTACTTCAACTACCATCTCTCTATCTTCCTGCCTCAGATAAAGGTCAGAACCTAATAGGTACAAATATAAAGGTGGAGTTGCTGGCATTGTTTTGGGAGCTGCCACTGCCTAGGGGGAGTTGGCAACACAGAAAGTATTGGTCCCAATACTAAAGCAGAAGACATTCAACTGTGGCCCTTTCTGCTCACATTTTCATGCAAACCCCACTCTTTAGCATTTGTTTTGCCACCTGCACAAAGGACTTGGATTTCAGGCCAGATTTGATGAGTACATATGAAACTTGAAGGCTAAACTCTCATATATATTGCAATATCAGTTTTCTCATATTAGTAGAAGCAAAATACTAAATTGTGTGTATTAGATAAGGTTATAATAGGAAAGCTATTAATTATCCAGAAAATTTCTTTTTGATAATTGTTGTTTCATGGGCCCTCTCATGGGCCCATGTTTTTTCATGGGAAAAAAAATCACTGAATAGGAGAAGGATAAAATTATTAAGGTTAGCAGATATAAAATAACTTAAATGTGAAAGAACACAGGTCAGTGAGACTTTATGAAAAAGACATGAACTAGGGAGAAGCTGCAGGCAGAACTGTGGAGAATGTTTCATTCTTGTGACCACAAAATGAAGGTCAATGTCAGTGTTCAAGTTTGATCAAGTGAAGGAGAAGCTCCAATAAGACCTGGACACCCCCTGCCCTACTAAAGGGTGCCTCAGAAAGCAGGATCCTGCCTCCAGGCTGGTGACATTATTATAACGAAAAAAATTATAAACATTTGAAATAAATAGTAATTATAGCCAAAGTAACACAGATTTTGGTTTTCTCCATATTAAGGGAAGTTCTAAGGAGAAACTTTGGAAGGAATTTTGTGATAAACAAAGAATGAGATCGATAAGGAAAAGGATTGGAATTCCTTATTCCAGAGCTTCTGAGCTAGGTCAGCGTAGATTATAAATCACATAGTTTCATGTGCTTGAATTCCCGCCTACTGTCCTACCAACAGTATTGCTGCTAGGAAGGAGTCTTCAAAGAGTGGAGGGTGGCAGAAAACTCAATTTCCTGGTACCTTGTAAACCCTGGGTTAGGATGGCGGCAATCATGGCAGCCTGCCAAGTGACCAGTTCTCCTTGCTCTTATGTCAATAGCTACTGCTGTAATGGCAGCTTTCTTTTATTGAGAATTCACTAAGTGCCAGAAAGGAGACAAGTTTTATTGTGTTTATTTTCAGATGAGGAAAGTGAAATTAAGCAGCTTGACCAAATCTACCCTAAACAGTGGACTGTAGGAGCAGCATTAAGACCCACACCTGTTACCACAAAGCTCATGTTCTCATACTCTGTACTACTGGCATCTATTAATATATTCATACATCCATTAATGTTGCTGCCTTAATTCCCTTATATCTTAGAAGACCTAGACTACTGATTACCAAAGTGTGGAGCAAGACAATCCACTGTTTGGAGAAAATAAAGTAGTAGAACTGCTTTAGAAAATATTAGAACATCTTTTTCCATTCATTTTCAATCAAAAAAATAAGAAATTGTTATTCTAATATTTAATATACAGGTTAATTGCAGTATTGTTTCGCCAGTATTTAATATACAGGTTGAGCCAGGTGCATGAGTCAGTCTGGTCGCTGGGCACTTGAATACAGTGTGTTTGCATCCTGGAGGAAGGAAAGGTTCGCTCACTTGAGCAGTTTACAGTGGAGCCCCAACCTTGTCCTTTGACTTTGATACATTGCAGCATGCTGCAGTTTACTGTACCTAGGTAGCATATAGGTGATGTTTTAACAATGAATTAAAAGTAAATTCTTTAAAAAAAAAATAAAGGTGCTTAGGAAAGAACATTTTGAAAATGGTTCTTTAAAAATGTTTTCATAGTTGTTTGATTTCTGTTGCCATAGACATCAGTTGTGTGTCTGTCAATCACCTTTCTAGTGTCACTTCAACTCTCTCTGGCCCACCTCTCCTGTGCAGCCCCTGTGTGGTACATGGGCCCTAATCTCCTGCAAGCAGATGAAAGCTGACACCTCCCTGCCTCACACCTGCATGGGATGTCCCTTTCTTGCCTTCCACCCCAGGTCTTTCCTGTTGACTTGGAGGGTAAAAGCCTATAGGACCACCCCCCAACCCCCGCGTATCCATACAAGTGCAACCCAAAAGTGGAGTGAAGTTTTGAATAATGGAGGACAGGAGCTAGAGAATATTCCTTTCCCCAGAGGGACTGTCCTGAGAAACAGTCATCCCTGGCCTGTAGGGAAGGCTCTCTCTCAATAGCCAACGATCAGCCATGCTCCACGGGAGACGGTGGCCAGCTTCCTAGTATGTCCTCAGCAGGCTCTCCCTCCTATTCCCTGGAATTGAACACTTCTAAATAAAACTCAGGTTCTGCGTTCTGGGGAAACCAGGCTAAGGTGGGATGTTTCCTCTAAATCTTTATCTGTACCAAAAAAGAAAAACAAAGTGGAAACAGTACTCTAACCTATGTCAACATCCTCAAAATAACACATTAGTTGGTTTTAATCTCACCTATTAAAGTGTAAAACTGTATCCCCTTTCAAAGAGTTTGCAGGGGCAACTGATAAAATCAGGAATAATGGGAATTTTAAACAATAACAATTTAAAACCACTTTGTATAAAGGTGGATGATTGACACACACAGATCATAATTAAGGGTAGATAATGACACACTTCTTCCATAAGGATCCAAATATCTTTGTGAGGTATTTTTTTCAACTAAGAACTTAGAAACAGATCTTTGAATAGCTGAATCACACAGTGTGGGCCATGATTCAAAACAAAAAATAACAAAGAATATTCAATCACATTAATGACAGCAAAAATTTTTGTGATGTTAATAAAACTGGAAGATGTATTTTTAAAACACTTCATCTTTAGCTCATCATTTTATGCCCTATTTTATGCCTATATTATAATGTATACACTATTATTGCATTAATTTATATGTATCATTTTAAATCAGTAAATAAACATACATTGGGATAAGTGTTCAAAATTATTTTATTAATGGGATGTGTATGTTCAAAAGATATTTAAAGCCCACGACATGGACTGCCTGGATTTGATTCCTAATTCTGTCCCTTACTACCTGTGCATCCTTGGGAAAGTTACTTAATCTCTCTGAATTTGTCATTTCTAAAATGGGAATGATAATATTAATAGTCACTTTGTAAGATCGCTTTGAGGACTGTAGATGAGAGGCTGAAAAATGTACCTAGCACATAGCTAGTAACACACAAATGTTGGTTATTTTTATTAAAACGATGTTAATGCAAGTGCAATATATTCTTTATCTGCTTGGCAGAAGGGTCATGAACCAAAGAAGGCAAAATACCAAACACAGGGTGCTTTCAAAGGCCCTAGCAGGCATCCCTGAGCCTTTCAGTTTAGGAAGTGTTCAGGTTTGAAAGAATTTTAGAAATCTAGTCGAATTTGTCTTACAAATAAGGAAACTGAGGCTCAGAGAGGTGTATTCATTTTCCAGGGATAATACAGCTTATGAATCCAAGCCAGGATTTGACTGGAGACCTGTCAGGCAGAGGCCCAGCTCCCCCCAGCATATCACACCGCATTCCCTTGACTCCACAGACACACAAAGGCCCTCAGCCAATAGACGAGGCCTCACTTTGCTGCAGTCAAGGACTTCTCTGCCAGCACTTTTCCTTCTCTGAAGTCTGCAAATCACAAGTCGTGAGAAAAATGACATTAGTGCCTTCTCACAGTAATTTAGGGATGACAGCTCTGAAGAATTCCAGTGAGCATTCAAATATGGTACCAGCCCCAGCCAACTGCAATTCAAGTAGCTGGTCTGTGAGTAGAATCTGAGCACATTTTCTTCCAAGAGCATTATACTGAATGAGGCCATGGTAAATTTGCAACCACCAACACTCCCTAATTCCCTATCTGCTTTGTTCTTCCTCCGGACCAGTTATCAATAACTAACATGCTGTATAGGTTACTTATTGATCTTGCTTATGATTGTCTGCTCCACTATAGTGCAAGCTCCATGAGGACAGGGATTTCTGGCTGTTTTGTTCACTGCTGTATCCCGGTGCAAATATTTGTTGAGTGAATGAATATGATCTTTTGAGTCATTTCTGCTACCTTTGCTGTTAACCTTTGGCTTCTATGGATATACAGAGTTACTAATTTCCTAAATTAAATTTTACACAAGCCTCCTAGGTACCTGCTCACACAGAATTGGTTCCTTTAAAAATACCAACTTCCAATGCTTTGATTAAAATGTACCTTTGCAAAATAACATGTGAGTTAACACCTATTAATCCCACTAAGGCCAATTTTAATATCACTTCCTCAGGAAAACCATACTAAACCCCCAGACAAGGCACTTCCCATACTAATGACATCTGTTGCACACTATAATTTCCCTTTTGTTGCACTTACAACTGGAATTAAATCACTATGTGGGTTATTTATTTGTTCAATGACTATCTTCCTTACTAAACGGTAAGTTCCATGAGAACAGGGAAAATCTTGTCCATCAGTGTATTCCTGGGACCTAATAGAACCTGGCCTAAAATAGGCACTCAATAAGCATAGGCCAAATGAATGAACAAGGAGAAATCTAATAAGTATTCCAGTTTGAAGAGATTCTGCAAAAAAGAATTTAATAGCACATGATAGAAGCTGTAAATTTGTTCCTTGAATTTATTTAAACAAATTCTAGAGAGATAAGTAATTATTTTTTCAAATAAAGTTCCTAACTTTTTCAACTAAAGCTGATAATATATAGTTACTTGTAGAAAAGATATTTTAGTTATTTCTTCTATATTCCCCAAATCTGAATAATGCAGGCTTGATAAGGAAAACTTTGATCTCCCAGCAATCTTGCCTTTGATCCCAAGTGGATTTAACTGTCCAGGATCCTGGTTTTCTTCCAAAATCTGTCTGGTTTTAAGATAAATTTTCCCAAATAAGCCATAAACATGATTTTGATGGCTGAAGAATATTTTCATTTTAGATGAATAAACCAGAGGTACTTTGGACTTTTAAAATTCATGACCTATATATCTATGCACACTTGCTTTCATTTCCAAGTTTCCATCACCGTTAGCTCTCAGAGTGAAATAATAACCTTTTTCCTCTTGAGTGTTTTTCCTGGATCCCAAGGGAATAAAATAGAAGCAAAATAAACCAAGCAGCTTTCATGCTAAAGAGATATATAGAAGCAAGGATGACCCCGCACCCACAAACATACCCACAACTGCCTGCCAAAATAATATTGTGTTCACCTTGAAAATATCCTTAGAGCTTAAGAATTCATAGAAGATTAAACATCATGGTGGTGAGGACTTGGAGCTAGACAGTCTAGAAAGACAGAATGGTCCTGTTTAGTCCAGCAAGTCACAAACTTACCTGAGAGTTTCAGAAATGTAGAGACACAGTGGGACAATGTACTTGTGAAAGAGAAAAATTCATGTTTCAATTTAATCTAACAACTATATGATTACCTCATACCATACGCTAGGTTTGAAAGACTTAAGGGTTTCATAAGGGTTTTAAGCCTTTCTGCTGGGATAGCAGTGGTTTGAATATGAACCCCTTACTTTGCATTTTAAGCAGAACTACTTTATTACTTTATTCTTTGACTAACAGCCAAGAGGGGAAAATAATGGGATTTTTTTTTTTTTACACACAGGAAAAGAAGAGAAGAGAAAGAGGATCGTGAGAAGACAGTTTCTTATTGGCACAATGGTATAATCTAGTCCTTTTTACTCCCAGATCACAGAGTGATAAAATTTAGTACATCCCAACTTCCTGAAAGTAGAGAACTTGAAATAAGCTGTGAGAAATTGATCAGAGCAATGACTCTCAACCTTTCTATGCACTGAAACCACTCCAAGAGTTTGAAAAAAGCATTAATGCCTGAGACCCAACCCCAGAGATTGTGATATAATTAATAGTGGTGTGACCAGGGCATCTGGATCTTTTAAAGCTCCCCAAGTGATTCCAAAGTGTTCCAAATCAACTAAGACTGAAAACTACTAGGCTAAAGGGGTTATTGAGATCCAAGAGTTCACATGCCAGAGGACTCATTAATACCCAAGAGTCAGAGAAAACAAAAAAGGTGTGAGAATCAAAATAAGTCTAGTTCTATCGTTGGGACCTGACTGGTAAAGATGGCTATGCTTGGTGCACCTGAAACAAGGTGTGACCAGGAATATCAGTTAGGGTGATGGGACCCCTCCCTCTAGGAGGCCTGGCCTTTTGGGGGTCCAAGGCTAACTAAGAAAGCCAGAACCCAAACTGCTTCATAATAAGTAAAGCAACTATGTCAAGGTTTCCGTTGTTGAATGCAGTGAGACATCTCCCGCTGTTTTAAAGGTGTGCACTCAGGCACAGACTTAAGATCTCTCTGATGCCAGAGGGAAAGGTGATGGTTGGTGTGTTTTTTAAAAACCATCTTTTTGGCTGTCATATCTCTTGATGATATTCATGATAAATAATACATCCAGATAAGCAGTGAGTACTATCTTTCTTTTGAAGATCCCAACTTGTCTAACTGTTACGCGGAAGGAATGGAGAATATGAGTGCCTACTTGAGGGGGTAATAAAAGGCTACTGGCAATAAGGACAAAGGCAATTAACAGAGATGTCCTGAAACAAAAAGCTGGAAAACTGGAAAGAACAGGGGAAAGGACAGGCAGTCATGCTATTCTGCCTTTAAATAACTATCAAATTTCTAACACTGGCGTGCCAAAGTACTTCTGTACACCTGGGTAGTGTACTTCATTCTATTTTAACGTTAAGGTTCTATAATCTTCTTAAATGTTAACAGTTAACAGTAAATTCTCTTAATATTTGAGGCCGGGTATGGAATCTCTTAGAGGTTGTGAACAACATCCACACGCCATGGGAAGTATCCTGAGGAAACCAGGCACTCGGGACTATCCCTGTGATCAAGGGATCAAAGAGGAAGGAGTAGATTTTCAGGCTGCCCTCACATTTGCCCAACATCAAGAAACCAAGCACAGCACAGGTTAATAAGATTTGACAATGGGAAGGTACAAGGGGAAAGAGAAAGATAGAAAATAGAAATAAACAGGAACAAAGGTAGAATGTTTTACACATTAGAAGCTGAATTTGGTTAAAAGCAAAAGAAGTCTTTGTAGCCAACACAGGTCTAAGGATATGATGACCAGTCAAAGATGTTCTTTCAGCCAAAACAGGCAGAACCTTTGGAGAGACAATACACTCAGAAAACAGGACCAAAACTGAGGTTATATAAAGTCTTTAATATAGAAAGACTAACTATATTTAAGTTTTTAATATATAATGACTAAACAGTTAAGCACAGAAGTATGTGTGCTATATATGTTGTAATTAGTTGTATATAAGATAAACATACCTAAATAAATTGCATAAGCAGACTATCTGCATCTCATCCATTGGTCTTTATCAATCGATTCTTTTGCTTTCAAGTTCAAAAAGATAAAGAAACCCACTAAGTCAGCAGCTCTCACACTTTAGCTCAGGTTATAAGTCAGAAGACCGGGTGATTTGACAGACACTAAAATTTAGGAACTGCTGTTTCTTCAAGTGGAAATACCTGGAACCAGCTGACCCCAGTCAACCAGCAGGATATATTTTGCAGTTTATATGGGAATGAGACAGGATGGGGGAGTCCTTAATTGGTTCTGTTAGACTTCAAGTTACATAGACCATGTACTCACACATGAACAGCATATGACTGAGTATTGCCAGGTGTGTGTTATCTACTGCCACAGTAATAATGTGTAACAAACCAAAACTCCCTGGTGGCATTCAACAATAAATGTTTATTTCTCACATGTCTGGGTGGTTGGCTAGATGACTAGAAGCCTCTGCTTATCTTGGCCGGTCTCACGCACAGGTGAGTGTTGGCTGGCTGTGGACTAATCTCGTACAGCCTCAGCTGGGACACCCAGAGCCACGCAGCTCTGATCCATGTGTCTCTAGCAACCAGCCAGGCTTGTTTTTATTACCAAGACAGAGAGGGAAGAGAAGAAATATCCCAAGCATATATGCACTTTTTGTTTCTAATTACATCATGTTTACGAAACTCCTGTCAGCCAAAGCAAGTCACATGACCCAGGCCAGCACCAAAATAGACATGCACTATAAAGTTAGACAGCAAAGAATGTGGACATGGGGAACAGGGCAATTTCTGCAATCTACCACACCAGATTACCCAAGTCTTATTTTAGCACCATGCTAGGCAGTATAAGAGGTTCAAAATTCACATAGTGCCCTGAATTTTAAACGTCTTAAAAAATGTTTTTTTTTTCAAAATGTGGACCATGACCCATTAATGTGTCATTAAATCAATTTGGTGGATTGTGATAAGCATTTTTTTTAAGGGATGAAGGTGGAATGGAATGGGAGAGAATAGAATAGAGTGGAATAGAATAGAATGTATCAGAGTTCCTCACTAATGATAAGGTAAGTATTGATTAATGAAACCTTTCATTGGAGTGTATGTAGACACATATATGCAGGGACAAATGAAAAATGTATCTGTAGATTTCAGATAGAAATTTGAAAGCCACTGTTTTAAATCTTACTGATCTAAGGTAAAATTCTGATTTTTGCATCCTTCATCCCTCACCACAGGTATTGTACCTTCATCCTTACTGCCATCAGTGGTTCCCACTGATGAATGAATGATGAGCACTTCAGCTAAAGAGTGAAAGCTGGATCTTCGCTAAGCAATATTCAATGAGCAAGGAGGCAAACTGTAGAGCACTGAAAGTTTACCTTGCTGGTATAAGTCATGGTCTCAGATCTCAAAGAAGGTTACAGATTATCATAACAGCATAAACTAATGAATAATTTAAAATTCTAGAACATCACCAAAATGAACATGTTATGATCAGGTGATAATTAAATGACACAGCTTGAAAATAGCATTCAGATAAAATAACTTCCAACTACATACTGATAATCCACCTGGAAGCAATTTTTTTTTTTTTTTTGAGCTTCTACTTTGCACCAAAGACTTTAACAACAACTCTGTGAAGTGGATCTTACGGTTATCACCTACTAGCTGTGTGACTTGGAGCATGTTACTTAATCTCTTCAAACCCCCATTTCCCTATATGTAAAAATGGTAACCATAATGCTATTTCACAGAATTCCTGTCAGGGGCTTGACACAAAGTAGGAGCTCAAAGAAAAAGTTAGTTTGCCCCATTTATTTATCCCCGTAACTCCCACGGCACCTCGCAGGATACCTAGCACGCAGTAGGTGCTCAGCTAGTCAGCTCATAGAAAATTGATTGTACTCTCCAGAGCTGGGCAGATTTCCTTTGAACTACCTGGCTCTTTATGTCAAGAAAGTCCCCTTTTAAAGCAGAAATTCTGGATAGAGGCTTTATCTTCCCTATCTCAAGACAGACTGCAGTTGATTACTCAGTCACCTTAAAAATACCTTATCTCCTTTGCAACTACAGACATCGTCTGAGATTGTCTTCCTCTTCCTTCTTGCCTCCTCAGAAAATGAGGCCTTGTGACTCTTCTTTAAGCTAGAGCCCTATGGTTCCTTGTTGGCATTTGACATTAAACCTTAAGTGGATTATTTTCTATATTCCATAGTTGGTTCTGAAATAGTCATTAATGAACAAGAGTTCTATTCCAACTCGATAGTGTGTTCCACCAAGACAAATTCTGACTCTTGTTGTGCATGTTTTCTGTTTTTGTGTGTGAATATATTTATGGAATTGTCTCACTGTCTTATTTTGCAGAGTAATGCTACAATTGGAAATTTTTAAGCTTTTTAAAGAACCCAGTGAAAATACTTAGCATTGAATAATAACAAATAAAATATATCATGTTGTTCAATAGAACCTTTTAAAAAAAGGTAAGCCATTTCTTTGATACTAATTTAGCTAGTTAATATGTCATTTTCCTTATGTAGTCTTTATATCTCTTTGCAGCATCACACTCTTCCAGATTCCTTTAAGAATATAATCATTCTCTTTAAAAGCTATTTGATATTGATTCTATCTTTTTCCAACCAAATAACCACATATGTAAAGATAAGTGTTTCCCTCTGGGTTTGGGATTAATAATAACTCACACACAGCTGGGTTCAAAACAAGGCAATCATTTTGGAAGTAAGGATGCATTTCTAATAATTTTAGGATCTAAATGAATACTGAAGATGGGACTCACTGTCACAGAATAAGTGGTTCTGCTCCCTAATAAGACAGACCAAGCATGCCGTAGACACATGTGTTGCACCATCAAATTACATTTATATGTATGAAATACATTGTCCCAACTTGCTATTATTTGCATCACATATATGTATTTTATCCTCTAAAAGACATAATATTACAAGAGACCTGAATGCAAGGATGGGAAGTGATTCTTCCAAATGGAATGCATGGAAGATCTGAACTGGAAGACTCTTATGACTCTAGGGAAAGCTATGCAATTGAAAAGGCCAGTGTTTAATCAAAAGAATTTGCAATCACAATTCAATAGAGCCTTGACTTTGGCAAATATAACGTTTATGGTTTTGAGCACTTCTGAGTGATCCTAAAATTCAAAAACATGTCATCATTTGAAATGTTGTTTATATGTTAATAGGAATTGTGCGTGTTATAGCATGGTCTCACCTAGGGCGATAAAAGGAGAAGGGTTTGGGGAATCAGGTGGCAGGAAGGAGTGCCTTGATGGAGTATGAGGACACTGATATTGGCACCTCAGCTTGGTCTCGTTGTTCTCTTATCATTGAACGTGAAATGATCGTTTAATTTTGAGGTATTATGACATTGTGTAAGGGAAACCATATTCCAGAGAAGTGGAAATGAGCTTATACCCCTGAGAATGTCAACAGTCTAGTCTACAGTGAAATAGCAAACCAAGAATCTTTTCTTATATTTCTAATCAAGGGACTCCATGCTTGCAGACTATTGTCCCTAAGGTGGCACTTGAGCTGCATCTTCAACAGGCCATTCCAGTGCTCTGTTAAGCAGGCACCTTCTGGATGGTGTAGCATGCACTACAACCAGTAGATCCCATGACAAGGGTCCTGCTTGCCCATTTCCTTCATTGTACAAATGCTATGGATCAGGAAGCCACCAGATATTGGTGCTGAATGAGGCACTGTGGGCAGGAAAGGCCAACTCATATCTGGAATAAGTGTTTATTCTGTCAGAGCAAATTGCCAGTGTTTCCAGGACAAAAAGGGTCCACAGTAGTCCGTTGCCACCAACTAGCTGGTTGGTCTCAGCTTCCTGTGTACATGCACGTGTGCAGCCTTCATCTCTGCCTCTGTGGCTTCTTCATGCATGCGCCCAGTGTGCAGTTCTGGAGTGTCCGGTGACAAAGGCTGGCTAATGTCAGCTGAGTCATTTTGTCTACTTGTTTGTTTCAGTGCCACTTCAATGGTATTAATATATGCTTCCTGGTTAGCATTAATTAACACGTGATACAAAAATCACACTTTATGCCAACTTCCATAGGTCCAACCACATATTTCGACCCTAGATCTTATTTCTGATCTTCTAATATTTTTCCTTCTAGTCCCTTGACCAACTGACCAGGCCACTTATCCCTGCCCAGAGGTTTGTATATATTTTCATCTCAGACCATTTTCTAATCCTCACAAAGTGGATAACCAGGTACACTGTTCAAAGCTCTACCATGGGAAGATTTATTTTCTCAGCATTACCTTTCAAGGCCTCCCCTGCATATGGCTGTATTTCTACTGCCATCTCTTTTCAGCTTGCACCCATATATAAGCCAACCCATCCGTTAACCAACCTTGGGGTTTTCTTTCTCCTTCAGCTGGTTTATGAACCCTCTCCCCACCCACCCTCCCACCATATGGCCATAGTTTTAAGCTAAGGGATAGGTGGGGTACAACCATGGTGGGTGACATGGGAGTCTGAGCTACTCATGCTCTCTGGCCCTTTATCTCGGATGTACCATTCCCACCTTACAATGGCCTGCTGGACTCACTCTATTGTGTGACATGAGGGGTCCAACAGAACCCAATTCATAATAGGCAGTTCCAGATGCATGGTCACTTACATCTACAGATTATATCTCCACGTGACAGAGTTGTTTATGCCACTATCTGAACCTCCTACAGAGCCCTTTCCTATTCCAAGCCTCTCTCAAAACTGACAGCCTTTGGGGTCTCATGATATACAGGCTGGAGTAGTATTCCTAGATGTGGAATGTCTTCCTCCAGCACCTGAAAAGACCTAGTAGACATGTGCTTCCTTCTTTCTGACAGTGAAAGAAAGGTGAAGCGAGTTGTCTTATAATTTGGAGATGTCCCAACATGCCCCTGGGACCACTGGACTCCTGAAAACTTTACCAAAGTTGTGTGTCCTTAAGTCTTTGTAGAACTTACCCACTTCCCTCTGGACTGAGCTCCACAGCCTCCGGCATGCTAACCCTGCTCGTATATACTGCCTGGCCTGCATGATGTCACCAGGGTAAGGACTCAATTGATACTCTGCAGAATGTCCCAACAGTCTAGATCTTTTGAGACCATATTACATTGAAAATAGTCCTGGGCCAAAACAGTAAGTGTACATTGCTTTTTATTTCTTGTTTATGAATGCAAACTGTTTCCACCCTCTTCCCTGATAGGGAAAGAAAAGAATCCCATCACCAAATCAATGACTACATATTGTGTAACAAAGTCATATTAATCTGCTCTAGCAAACTAGATCCACTCTGCCACAGTCACTGCAGTCCAAGCTACAGTAGTCTACAGTCATTCTCCAGGATCCATCCAGTTTGTGCAGGTACCAGATTGGCTAGTTTAATGGAGATATGCAGGGACCACCACTCCTGCATCCTTGAGATCCTAAAGGGGGCACTAATCTCCACCAGCCATGACGCAGCATTGCTTTTTGTGTGCTACCTTGGCTAGGGATGTGGGCATGCAATTCCAAAAGCTTCCTCTTGGCCCTCCCCACTATCATCACTCTGACTCCACAGGATAAAGACCCAATTTCCAAGCTTGTCAATTACAGTTATATATACTTAGGAACCACGAAAAAGACCACCCAGTGAGGCTAGAGTATAATTCAGTGAGTTCAGTGAGTCCACTGTATAATTACTCAAGTAAATAGCCATTGGTCCTGATGTGGAAAAGTTGGAGGAATTATCACCATATACACATGCCATGGTGATACAGTCCTTCCCACTGGAGCCCAGGTACCCCTTCAGGCACCAAAGCCTGGATCTGAAAACTGGCTCAGGTTCAAGAACTGAAAAAGAAATCATGACCTTTTATTGGGATGACCTCCCCCAATTTCCTACTCTTCCATGATTTCTTTTCTTGATTAAATATATGTATTAAGCAATACTTTTTTTGACTCCTTTTTCTGTTTCACCACTGACATTGTTATTTATACTCTATTAACTATTTCTCCACAACTCTCTGTAGGTTTAGCCTCCTTGGCTGCCATTCAACCCTGGTAGTTTTTCTAAAAATTGCAACCTCCTGGCTTTTGGTAATAAAGTCTGGCCTGTCTACAGCTTGGGACCTCCATAGTCCTCATTAGTATCAGTGAGGATTGTGACAGCCTCTCCCACCGTCAGCATTTGCCTGCAGAGGAGAGCCAGGTGGAAATAGCTAAAGATCACCCAACTGATAATAAACAGAGGCTGTTTATTCAGAGCTTGCTACAACAAGGGAGTCAGTCACCATCACTTGTGTTTGGCATAGACTCAAAGGCAGGCAGAGGAGTTAAAGCTTCATAGCGGAGAGTAAGGGAAGGCTTCAAGTAAGTTCTGATGGGAGGTTGTTGGCAGGGGGAGGCTGGAGGCAGGCTAACTAGAAGCAGGGTATCCTATGAGATTGATTTGAGGAGCATATTTGGCTTTTTGTGGTTGGTCCTGAGTTGAAATTAGAGGCAAAAACAAGGAAGCTGGCCATTACTGGCTAAGTCCTGACTATTCTGGGCCAATTGCTATAAAGATTATGGTTTGTCTCCCCAAGCCGTTTACAGTAGAAATAGTGGCCATTTTTCACATACATATTCAGTCTTTCAGCTACCATTAAACTTCTCAGTGATGTTGGTGCATCTCTCACCTCAGCTTGATGTGTTCCCTGGACTTTACTATGGAACATACAACATACTATGGAACATACAACTTGGATGGGCTTTCTGATCTTGCATAGCTTATACAGAATTCCCGTTTCCATGAGTGTTTTAATCCCTCTTCCATGATCTGCCCCAATAATTCAGGCATTTCAACTGTGGCTCATTGTTTTAAGCAGGCTTTCAAGGTCTTTGCCGGAATATCAAATCCTATATCCTGAGAGAATGTCCTCCAGTTAATAAAATCTCTCTTATCCAGTCTCAGGTTCCAGACAAGATCCTTTCTGTCAATACTCATGTTTTGTTAACTGCCCTCAACTTTTCATTATCCCTCTGAAGGGCATCCATGCAACTTAGTAACAACCAGGCGTTTCCACCAGGTTTAGCAATTACACAGCCACTTTGTGCCACAGTAACTGTGTCCCATATCTCCTTGCCAGGCAAGCAGTGAATGACTCAATCCGCAAACCCCATCGTACCTCCTGCTTTCTTGGGCCACTGTTGCCACCAGAAATGTCATTTGGGTCTTCTTGGAAGCAGACACTGAGCTAGAGTCAAGATGCAAGAAGTGTTTGAAGGGTAAGACCCATGAAAAGTAAGAAAGTCTTAACTGTTAATATGACACAGACCTAACAAGATCTCAGCCAACTCAATTAGGAGCTACAGGAAGAAAAAAATGCCTATTAGAGGAGTCCCATATTGGGCATACATGGTCAGTCATTGGCTGGGGGCTGCCTGGGAAGCTGAGGTAAATCTGAAGTTGCTAGAACTGGAGATTGCCAGCTAACTGCACCTCTTGCTGATGAACAGCAAGTTCTCTCCTGAGAGCAAGCCAAGCAGCACACCTCCATGGGGACATCACCCAAGTCCCAGCATTTATACTTCCTTTCTTCTTCTTGACTTATTTTGCTAACTACAAGTTCCAGACAAATGCTAGTTAATAGCAATTATCTTTCCATGACTTTTTTAATTTGCTAGGAACATCCTAGTGTTTCCCCTTAAACAGAAGCTTGGCTGTTAGTTTCAGACATTCTTTGTTATGTGAAGGAAGTGTGGTCTAATTGTAGTTTAACTAAGTAATTATTAGAAAGGAATGCAAATGGCCACTCAGCATCTATCAAGATTTTTTTTGACCTATTGATGTAATAATACTGGAGTTCTTAGCTGTTTCCTGGTTCTTGCCTTTGTCTCCATTTCTTTTAGTCTTGCACTTTCTCCTTGACTTAGACTTGATGAGTGAACTTAGTTTCCCTGATTTTACCCCGAGCATTCTCTAAGGACCTCTTCTTTCTCTCTCTCATCTCTTCCCTCATCGAGTTACTTCTTTTTAGCCCACAGCACAGCACACAGATCTTAATACCTGCCTTCCTGGCCATGCTCCCATCATTAAAGGAATTCAGTAATTGGTGCTTTTTCTTTCCTATTTTTAGAACTCTTTTACTTTCACGCCACACTTTCTCTAGCTCAAATCCAATGCCTCTACTCATTAGATTTCATTCAAATAATGACTTTATGTCAAACTATACAGTAGGGAGAGTTTCCCCAACACAAATACTACTCTAAGTTTTGGGTACCAAAAAAATTTAGGTGCCAATCCACACAAAATTATTGACAGCATACTTTCTGCAAAATAGAGTGAAAGAATAATCTGTTGTTAGTGAAAAAGAGCAGCCTTCTGTCCTTTCTTACTACCCAATTATCTTCAGAATATCCATTCAAAAATCAACACCAGCTTGCTCTTCCACAACTGCATATTTCCATCTCTCAATATAATATACTACAGGAAGAACACAATTGCTTTAAAGATGGCTTTTCTATTATGGGCTATTACTACACTCTATATCTTTTATTTTTAAAAAATGGTTAAAAATAATTTGAGACTTGCAGCATTTATTACTCTATTGTCAGCCTTTGATTTTATAGACAGAAAACATTTATGGGCCAAGTTGCATGATCTCGATATTGATCCCTGGCTTTTAATGGTCCTTTGGAGTCTTTACCGTAATGCCAAAAAGGGGTCAAAATGGATCAGAAATGGGCTCTTGACAGAGAAGATTGCAGTCCCAAATGATAGAAAATGTCGTAGCGCACCTACTCTTTAATTTCTACCCAGACCATTAGATACATCTTTTGATAACTTGGATTCATGACCTCCTATCACAGCCTCCTCCTTTATGCTAATGTCATATTCCTGTTATCATTCTGAGAGTGGCCTCAAGGAGCAGCTAAGCTTGCTGAGTAATTACTACCATGAGAAACTGCTCAATATCAATTAAACCAATAACAGGATTGCTGCTTTTGGCAAATACGCTTTGACATTTAGATAGCAAATGCAGAGCAACTCTACGAAAAGATTAACTCATTTCATTATTTAATGGGGCATTTTGCAACTAACTCATCAAAATAGCTCGCTGGAATGCAGTCCTACACAAAATGAAATAGTCCACAAGTTCTACTACAATAGAGACAGACTACTTGTAAAGTCACTTTTCAAAGCCTCCTATGAAAACACACTATCAAAATTGAAGCATGGCACCAAGATCAGACTGACCAGGATGGTGGCAATGGAACTATTCAGCAGACAAGGTCATGGCTCCAACCAGGTCCTCCTCATACCCTTCCTAGTGCTTCTGAGCACCGCTTCATGAGCTTCTGTGTGCTCTGGCTCCCAATATCCAGCTGTGCATGTGCTCTTTGATGGACAACCCTCATGGCACTTGAGGAGTGGCTTTGCCCTGCATGAGCAGACAGCCTGAAGTGCCTGGGAATTTACACCCTAGACCACCCCGCTACACACACACACACACACACACACGGAATCATTGTCAATCGATGTGACTATTGAGTGCAAGAGCATGAAAGCCCAACTCCAACTCCCCTGTCTCAGGTGGAAAAATTATGAGTTACAGTCACATGCTTCATAAGGACATTTTGGTCAACAACTGACAGCATATATGAAGATGGTCCCATTAGACTATAATGAGGCTGCCCTAGGCAGGTGTGCCATTTTTTATCTTTTATACTGTACTTTTACTGTATTTTTTCTATGTTTAGATACACAAATACTTACCATTGTGCTACAATTTCCTACAGTATTTAGTATGGTAACATGCTGTACAGGTTTGCAATGTAGGAGCAATAGGCTATACCATATAGCCTGAGTGTATAGTAGGGTATGCCATCTAGGTTTGTATAAGTACACTCCATGGTGTCACACAATGATGAAATTGCCTAACGACGTATATCCCCATCGTTAAAGCTATGCATGATTATGTAAGTTACACCCCAAAGTTCTCAGATCAGGCAAAGCTACCCTTCCAGGGACTGCGCCTGAGATCTTACCCCTGCTTGGCTCCCTTCCCTTCCCTGTCCTGCTTCTCCCTCTCCCTTCCTTCTTAGAACAATTCCATAACAAATCATGTCCATACGCATCTTCGTTTTAGGAGACCCTGACTTAACACAAACTGCTAAGAGTTTTCCACTTGGAATCAGGTTTGGCCCTGGGAGAGGGGAAGCTGAATTGTTAAGTAAAGGTCACGTACTACCAACTGTGGGGAGAGAAGGGAGAGTCAGGAACCAGAATGAGCTTGATGTCTCTGATGGAAAGCCAAGAGGAGCGAATTGGTATTAGAGAGGGAAATCACCTTCATTTCATTATCTTATGAAAAAGGTCTATGATCTCAAAATAAGCAAAATAAAAAGAATGAAAAAGCCTTCAAAATGTCTGTATAAGAACACATGTTTTCACATCTCCTCTGTCACAGTTTGGACTCTTCCAGAAGCAGACTCTGAGGGGGGAGGTTAACATGGAGGTTTATTAGGGAGTACTCTTGGGATCAACCCTGTGCAAGGTAAGGGCAGAAAGCAAAAATGGACAGAGGGAGAAGCTGTGCTGAATGGATTCTCAGTGAAGGCCTCTGCTAACTCCACAGGAAGATCTGAGCCTGGGGGCCCTTCAGAGTTGACCGAGGTTCGGTGAGAAGGTTGAGCTTTGTGTCAATGAGTCACTGGATGAAGGCTCCCCCAGGAAGGGGCCAACCTTGGGCAGCTGGAGAAATAAGCCCTGCAGTCCTGAATGGGATCTCAACATACAGAATCCACTGAGCCCTCCTCACAAAATCCTATTGATGGGAAAAACAAAATCCTATTAACAGAAAAAATATAAAAATAAAAATAAATTTGTAGTTGAACTAGAATAATAGGAGAGATGTCTCTAGCAAAACTGAACAAGGAAGACTTCCGGGAATAAATTGGTGGGAAAGGATTGATAACAATGCCCTACAGAGATTTAAAAATATCTGAAGTGATATTCAAGTGTCAGAGAAATAACCCAAACAAGTTCCAGAACATTCCAGGAAGACCCTAGAAATCCCAGCACCAGAAGCAGCAGAGGCTGAATGAGGGTGAATGCCACAGGCTTTGAGACAAACAATTTATTGCAGAGTGAAACAATTGAGCTGGTCCCGGCACTCAGGGAGAACCCAACTTCAGCCTTCATTGTGAAAAAATATCAGAACTGAGTTCAGTGTAAGAGAAATCAAGTGAAGAAAGCATTTCAAAAAAAAGTGAACAAAGGTCAGGTGGTGGGAGGAATAAATGGTAAACTGAGGCAAGTGCTACTAGAGATTAAATAAGACTAAAAATCGACCACCTCAATTACAGATAAGAAAAGCGAACCAAAAAGGTATTTAGTGACTTAGCCAAGGTCACACAGCCTCTTCTAATTAAAAAAAAAGCTTTATTTAAGTATATTGTACCTATCAAATTCATCCATTTTATGTGTACAATTAAATAATTTTTAGTAACTTCACCAAATGGTTACAGCCATCACCATAAATCAGTTTAAGAACATTTTTACATCAATAAGATCCTTCATGCCCATTTATAGTTAATCTCTGTTCCCACCCCAGCCTTAGGCAACCACTAGTCTACTTTCTCTTTCTATAAACTTGCCTTTTCTGAACATTTTATATAGATGGAATCATACAATATGTGATCTCTCTTGTGTTTGACTTCTTTCACTTAGCATAATGTTTTTGAGGTTCATCCATGAAGTAGCACATGTCAGTAGTCTCTTCCTTTTTAGTGTCAAGTTGCACTCAGTTAAATGTCTATCAGTTCTGTCTGTCTGTCAGTTCATGGACATTTAGGTTACTTCTAGTTTTCAACTATTATGAATAATGCTGCTATGAACATCAGCTGATGACAAAGTTTCTAACTGGTGTTGCTGGAATACAAACCCAGACAGTCCAATGAAAGTATAAGTTCCATCATTGTGCAGCTTGCAGTGAATCAGGCTTCTCTGATTTATTCTTACAAAGCTGTCTTCCTGGGTCTCAGTCACAAGGCCACAGGTGTGCACAATTGTAAGTTAATAATTAACCATAAATCATAGCAAGTATGAAATCTGTGCTCCAACTCACCCCTGGTAGACTCACACCACTGGGTCTCCACCCACAGCAGGACATGAGTGAACCCCAGGGTGGCTGCCACTTAGATTTTCAAACAAAAATCCCAGAGGCAAAAGAAATGGAATTAATGTAGACAAAGTACACAGAACAATACCTGGACCATATGTGTGCTCAATAAGTGGTTGTTATTATGGTTAGTACTCATAAAATTATGGCTTACTTACTCTTTGATTTTGGGGATTATAGCAAATATATTTCATTTCCCCCAGGCAAGAAACTTGTTTTTAATTTATGAAATTATAAGTTAATAATGAACTATAAATCATAGCAAGTATGAAGTCCATGCATTTTAACCTGCTATAGAAAAATTTAATAATACATGGTTATAAGTGTATACTGGTGAAGAATAAAACTGCTCAGCACCCTTCAACTAAACGCAGTTCTCCTCCTGGGTCCTCTGTATCAATGGTTGGCCTTCCCATCCATCCAGTCCTGAAGCTATTAATAGAAGTCTGGAAGGCATCCTGTAACTTTTCCATCTCTCTCATTCCTTCCCAATTAGTCATCAAGTCTTCTGTCTCTTCCCTCCTTCCACCCTATTGTGCCTGCCATGTCCAGCTCCAGCCGCATTTCCCCTGGACCACTGCACAGCCTCCAAGCTCATCATTTGGCATTATAGAGCCTAAGAGATCTGCCATGGTCTGCACCCCCCACCTCTCCAGGCTCACTTCCCACCACTCCTTGCCTTTCATGTGATGGTTCAGAAACACCAAAGCACTTGCAATTCCTCACACGCACACTTGTTTTCACAAGTTATGAAAACTTGTGCCTAGAATCTCCAATAGAACTTCAATATGCTATTTTAGGTCCACAGCTTAACATTAAACTCAAGGACCACTACCTCCAAAATGCCTCCTGTGAACCTCAAAGGTGGATTGAATTCCTCTTCTCTGGTTCCTCAGGCCCCATGCATGCCTCTTGTCTAGTGCAATGATCTCTTCATAGGAAGTGCTAGAGTAAGATGGTCCAAGTTCAAATCTGGCTCCATCACTTACTAGCTATGTGATCCTGACCAAGCTCCCCAGAGTCTCAGAATCTCAGTTTCCTAATCTGAAAAATGGAGTCATAAAGAACATTAAATGAAGTGATGCATATAAAGTACTTAGCACAATGACTGACAAATTGTAAACTTTAATAAATGAAAGCACTCATTATTGTGTCTTCCATGGGTAGACTTATTTCAGTTTACATACCTGGCATCCGTGCCTGACACAGAAAGGAAAGCGCATCACGTGCATATTGATTCAGTGGAAACGTGAACAAACGGTGAGTGGATGCAAGAATGAGAGCACCAACCACCCTTTCACTGACAGCAGTGCAGAGCCTGGGGTGGCGCCCAGAGGCTTAAGGATTATTTGCTTCTTTTTCAGGCACGTCACACTCATCTTCCCCTACCTAACTGAGCCACCTGCATACCAGCCTGATGCGACAGGCTGGCCAGAGAGCAGGCAGACTGCACCACCTCCTGCAGTGTGTAACTACATTCACATGCAGTTTTCTCAATGTAAGAAACTTCTCGGAGAATCTTAGGGCTTTGTTTTTCTTTTCCTTGTGAAACAAAGAACAAGAACTGTAAATAATAGAGTTGGGGGAGGGAAAAACCATCTCTCTTTTCAGAGTTGAAAAGGACAAGTGACTATAAAATGAGAACATTCAACCCCCAGCTGAGAAATAAAAATAGAGACAGGGCCATTAGGCCCAGAGTTGTCACCTGTGTCCCTCTCTGGCTGCCCGTGGCCATGATGGGAGGGAGCCCAGAGGGAGCCGAATGGCTCTTGTCCCTGCACAGAAGGGCCCTTCTGCTGCTATCCTGGCTCTGTTTTGTTCTCCTGACAGCCTCTATACTGTGAAGGAAGGACACCCACCGGGCTGTATTAGCATCAAGTATTGATTCATTCGTTCCAAAAGTAAAAAACAAACAAAAAAAGTAAACAACCCAAAGAATGTTCCTACCACTCTACATTCTTAGCAAACATTTTTAATAAGTTAAAGAAAATCCTGCTAAGTACCAAATTTGTGTTTTTCTTTACCAGTCTGCAGCTTGGCCCATTTTATATAAGGCATCAGACTCCCTCCCCCAGTGTGATGTCTTGGGTTCTCTTGGGGAGGTCTGAGTGTATATAAAATATTGTCACTAAAAATATATATGCACTGTGCTACGAAAATGGACAGATGTTTCCTAGTGGGTAATGAGTACCATTTTTCTCCAGTTTTCGTGACAGGCTGAGGCTAAAAACAAACACATATCTATACATACATTAAACCCATCTCAATAAAAGAATGTAACTGATAGTCCAAACATTTTAGAGAAGGTCAAGAAACAGACTTCTTTTTCTCTTTTTATTGTCTTTTTCTTTAGATGACATTCAAATTTTTCCTTTAAAGTGCTAAACATCATTACTAAAATTTTAAAATACTGTAGAATATATATGCTCACATAATAGATGTATATATACATGTGCATGTGCATATGTATGTATACACACACACACACACACACACACACAGTTTCCTAGGAAAAATCAGCTCTTTCATTAATTAACTTAGAAAAGAGAGATGAATTGCAGGAAAAAGAGAAATGAATTGCAGGAAAAAGAGAAAGCTGAAGGATTTTGATCCTGCCTTGCAATTTTGCCCCACACTTGAAATGGGGCTTCAGAGAATCACAGAATATTGGAGCTAGATGTTTCTTCAAGATCAAGGTCAAACTCCTTTCCCCACTGAGAAAACCAGGGCCCAGGTGACAGAAAAGCTATAAAATGCAGTCATAGATTCTGATAAGACAACTCCTGGAAGATAAGGGCTTATGGAATACTGGTGGAATACTGGTGGAATAATGCTTGGGAGAGATACTAGTTTGCCTCTCACATGAAGAAAGTTCCTCAAAACCTTCAAGACAGAAAGTTCCAAACTGAATAATCTTTGGATCTGACCATGACATAGCAAGCAATACCAGCAGTGATGCTAGCAGGTCAATGGCAGAGAGTGTGTGTGTGTGTGTGTGTGTGTGCGCGTGTGAACACAGAGCTTTGCACCTGGGAATGGTGGGGATGGGTAATTCAGCCTCATGAATGCAGTCATGAAGGGCATGCACTGCCACAGCTTTCTCCTGTTCTTCTCCATCTTTCATTCTTCCTTCTATCATTTTCTCCTTTCTCTTCCTCTCACTTATCCTACCATGTACCCAAACTGCTCCTTTATGGTCCCTGTCTGCACATGGTCAGTCACAGTCCAGCCATTTCAGTGATTCTAGCAGCTAAGTCATATCAACAGTTCTGTGATATAATTCATGACACAGTAACACAATAGCCTAATGTTCAAAAACAACCTCTTCAGTCTTAAAAAAATGGCGGGGGGCAGAGGCAAAATCATGACATGATATGATATGATATATCCTATTATTTCATTCTGTTAATCAGCAATACTTTTTAAGAACCCATTGTATCAGGGTGTCCTCGGCAATTGTAGAAAACCATTAGCAAGTGGCAAGAGGCCACCACAGGCACTTGGCTCACACCTGCTCCCAGAATCCCACTCTGGAGCTCACAGAAAGCCCTGTTGTGGTGGAGAGGAGAGGGGAGTAGACCAGCATTCGCTGAGAGCCACTGCACAGGCCACTGACTGGGTGTGTCACACGTGCAACCCAATGTCAGTCTGAAGAAAGGCCAGGAGTAACAGCACAGCGAATCCCGTCCATCTCAGACACACTCTGCTCACTGCACATGTGCCATTAACAAAACCATCTAGACAGTTTTGGTGTTTAAAAAATTTCAGTTACAAAATTTCTATTTCTTCTGTTCTTCTGCAGGAACTTTAAAAGTGGATCAAACATATTGCAATTTTTAGAAAGGTTGATGGTGTCACTAGACTAAAAGTTTGCAGAGAAAAAAAGATGTCTCTCAAAACCAATCACATGTGAGTATATATTTTTTAATTTTTTTGTTTTGTTTTCTTTTTGATTGACAAATAATAACTGTATATGTGTACGGGGTACAATGTGATATTTTGTTACATGTATATATTGTGGAATGATCAAATCAGGCTAATTAACATATCCATCACCTCAAATATTGATCATTTCTTTGTAGTGAGAACATTTAAAATCTATTTTGAAATATGTAATACATTGTTATTAACTACAGTCATCATACTGTGTGTTCCATCACTAGAACTTATTCCTCTGAGGAAAACTTTAGGCCCTTTGGCCAAGTATCCCCTTTCTCCACATCTCACCCCTTCCATCAAGAGTATATATTTATTTGCTAAATCTATACATTGTGAATGTATACTCGTACTTTTATATTTCTTCATGCAATGCTTTTTTCACTTTAGTCCGGAAATAGTCATGAGACCATTAAATTCTACTTTTGTCTTTGATAGATAGATATAGATAGGTTGGTTGATAGAAAGATAAAAGCTTAGATGTGAAGGGAAGGAAAGGGGACACATTTTATTTCATTAAATGAAAAGTGAACTCAATTTTTTTATTTGAAAAAAAAATATTTTAGCCACATTATAAAACCCTTACACTTCTGGTTCTAAACGCTTAACACTTAAGTTCAATACCTTTGTTATAAGAACTGGATAAAGAAAGATAGTAAAGGTTACTAAGTATGAAATGTCCGATTTCCTTAAGTACTAAATTTGACAGTTGATATTGCTGACATTCCACTTTGACACTTCTTGTTTTATTTTTATTGTGAAGGTACCTCCTCATTCGTTCAAACACGCAGTTTGGCTTGTGATTATCTTTCAAATTTTTCTTTAAGAGTAATTTTTGTGAAACCATGGATAAGTCAAAAGTTTGTGTTATTTTTGAATATGAGTTCCATCATGGAACAACTGTGGCGCAGACAGCTTGAAATATCAACGAAGTGTTTGGGAAGGATGTGGCTAATGAATGCACAGTACATCGATGGTTTGAGAAGTTCTGTTCTGATGATTTTAATCTTAAAAACATATAGGCAACCTCAGACCAAGGTGGATAATGATAAGCTAAAAGCTGTAGTGGAAGCAAATCCATCTCAACCTGTGCATGAATTAGCAGCAAGGTTTACATTACTTTTCCAACAATATTGAACCATTTGAAACAAATTGGCAGGTAAAGATACTGGATAGATGGGTACTGCATGAATTAAATAAGCATCAAAAGAGAAATCATCTCGATGCTTGCCTTTCTTGGCTGTCACCACATAAAGGTGAAACATTTCTAGACTGTATTGTTATGTGTGATGAAAAATGAATTCTTTTTGACAATCACAAGCATTTGGCGTAATGGTTGAATAAAGATGAAGTGCCAAAACACAGTTCAAAACTGAATATTCATCCAAAAAAGCTAATGGTATCTGTTTGGTAGCCCAGCGCTGGTATTTTCCACTATGGCTTCATGAAACCCAGTCAGTCTATTACAGCGGATGTCTACTGCAGCCAAATGGACGAAATGATGAGGATGCTTGTGATTAAGCAGCCAGTATTGGTCAATAGAGACAGGCCAATCCTCTTGCAGGATAACACTCGACCACATGTTGCACAAATAACGCTGCTGAAACTACAGAGGCTGGACTTGGAAACACTCTATTATCCATCATATTCACTAGGCCTTGCACCAACTGACTACCACTTCTTCCAGGCTTTGGACCACTTCTTGCAAGGAAAAATATTCAATTCTCAACAAGCTGTGGAAAAAGCCTTTCACGATTTCATCGCTACTCACTTTCCAGGTTTCTTTGCCACTGGCATAAACAAACTACCATTAATATGGCAAAACTTTGTCGATAGTTTAGGCACTGACTTTGTACTGCTTCTTGTCTGAGATAGAATAAACTAAACCTTTGATTAGAAATCAGACATTTCATATTTAATGATCTAATATTAAAGTCATTGTTCTCTTAAATTTCTATAATCCTATGAAATAATTCCAAACAAGTAAACTTAAAACAATGAATAATTAATTTTTCTACTTTATACTGAAGAGGAGAAAGAGAAAGAAGGTTAACATTCATTGAAATTTACCTGGTGTAAGATACTTTACATACATTATTTATTTTGTTTTAGAGAAGTTGCTAACCAATTTGAAATCAAAATTCCTTTTTTGCAATATCTCCAAATCACTGTTCAAACTATAGCAAAAATTAGAATTAGAAACCAATATTAGTGTCTAAAGATTTTGTAAAGTAAAAATAGTTTTTGCTCACTGACTTAATCCCCTGATGTTGTTTGTAACATTAGAAAACACAAGAAGATTTGAAAATTTTGATACACGTTGGATCAAATTATAGGCAATCCATTGCAACAATAAACTAATTACACTCAAAACAAGGACTGAATTTTTTTGTTGGTGAAGGAGAGGGAACTGACTTCTTTTTTTTTTTTTTTTCTTTATTAAGTAAATTTTTAAGTGATTTTTTTTAAAACCTATTAATATAAAGTGATACATTTCAATGCTAAAAATGCAGTCTGTGCAAAGCTTGAGGTTCTCACTGTACGAACAATGGACCCACATTACACAGATGGAGTTCCCTTCCTTATTTGCCTCATAAACATTAAGAGTAGCACATACAGCTTTTTCACTGTAGATGAACACTTGGTACACACTATAATTGAGACCTTTAACTTGTGTGTTTCCTTAGGCTTGGTGAGACTGAGTTTGTAACCTCAATGTGACAAGGGTAAAGATTTTTCACTGAATACATATATCCCCATAATTGTGGACCACACTCAGTGGTTGTTCTCACTCAGCACATGGTTAGTTGTTAGTTTTTGTTTCTTCTTTTTTTCCTTTTTGTTTTAATTTCAAGAAAAACTAATGAGTTTCCAGAAGCAGTGTGAGTGCTTTGGGGCTGAATGTGATTTAAAACCAGCAGTAAAAGAAAAAGAAGACAGGGAAGGTAGCTGGTTAATTGACCTTTATTGTGCCTTCTGGTTCATTTAGAAATGGAAATTAAATTAACATGATAATTCAGTCCTACTGTGTTAAGGCTGCTATAAATCCATTAAATTTTATGGCCATTGATTTAGCATTTTTTTCTATTAACTGGGTTTAATTTTCAAAATTGTCATGCAGGTTCTGAAAAGTGGCTCATTCACTCTGGTTCTTCCAAGTTACTAATGTGTAGCCTTTTTTTAATAGTATTCACTTAACTGTTCAAGCGCAGAAGGCCCAACTGCCCTCAAATGCCTGGATTAATTTTGAAACTAACCCCACTGAAAGTCTTTATAAGAAGCAAGGAGAGTTCAGGGATAGGAGAAGTCAGTAAGATTTCCTCGTGCAATATCAAATTTCTAAAAGATCGGACCTCAAAACTAACCCTGACAAAAGGAAATAGTTTGGATTTCTTTTTTGTGAGATCAAGAGAGCCATGAGAAAACTTTGTGTTGGTACTTACATTTTTAAAGCATCTTGATAACATTAAAATACCACCATTCTTTCTATTTCAGATTCCCAAGCATCTTTTTTGTCACTAATTTGGAATTATGCCCAATCAAAATTTTCTATTTCTTTTTGTAGAGCCGGGCTCCCACTATATTTATTGCCCAGGCTGGTCTCAAACTCCTGGCTTCAAGCAATCCTCCCGCCTCAGCCTCCCAAAGTGCTGGAATTATAGGTGTGAGCCACAGCACCTGGCCATAATTTTCTAATTTTGTGAACTGTTAAAAAACACACATTTTTACCTGAAGCTAAAAGCTGTTTTCTAGATTCTTTCTTTAGCATATGTAGAGAAGTCATATGTACTTTTTAACATGGCAATGAGTACTACACTTTTAGTTTACTAACCCAGATACTGAAGTGTTATTTTGAAACCCATTGACACCTGAGGTCTCAGAGAATTTCTGACAGATTCTCTTCTTTAACTTCATAGTATTCTTGAGAAACAGGAAACATGATAATTTTACCTTTTACTCTTTTAGCACTGAAGAAAGAGAAGTTAATTGATCAGCCCATAGACTCACAACTGGAACATTAAGCTTATCAACAGCTCTGCACTTTCAACCCCAGCTTATAAATTCAGGCAAGTAATGCATGACTGCTATTTTTGGATTAAATCATCAGCATTTTTTCATTATTTTCTAATAGTATGTTCAATCAAAATAGCTCATTTTTTAAATGCTATATCATGGCAGATCTGTTCATATTATAGTCTAAATGGCTGTTTTTATGTGTGCAGCAGGCTTTTGTTAGTTTTGTTTAACAATTGGCAATCATAATTAAAGACCCTCAGAGTGTCTGAAGATATTGCTTTTGGAAAGTGGTATAGAAATACCTCACTTCCTTCTGGGCACAGTAAACCATGTTCTTCATTATCCAAGTACCATTGCATTAGATCAAGTTTCTACTGAAAGTCAATATTTTCACATAGTTAAGGGTACTTCCTAGTTTAATGAATAGCCAGATGTGGTGCCTAATAGAAAATGCTGATCTATAGGAAGAGATATACGGAAAAAGGATATATTATTTTCTTCAAGGGTCAGCAAAAAAAAATGGATTATTAAAAAGTGTGGGGTGGAGCTAGAAGTACTTGCTGGTAAAGATTTTGGGAGGAACCATACCTGGAACATCTTTGGTTGTTCCTAGTATTTAGTAGAGTATCTTGCATGTAGAAGGTGTTCAGTACATAAAAATAATTCTCACCAATGCTTAATTATATGACACTGACTATGTACCCAGCACTGTTCTAAGGATCTTACACGTATTAACTCAGATAATCATCACACAAGGTAAGTATAACAATTATCCTCCCCACCTTACAAATAGGGAAAGAGAGGAATGGAGAGGTTAATAACTTTTGCAGAGATTTGAATCCATGCCATCTGGCTATGCCACCTGTGTTGAATGACTGCTATACTCTGATGTCTGTCAATTTTAGTATTTTCAGCCTGGCATCACTCTTTCCCATCACCAGGCTGGTAACTTGGATCATTTTTGACACTTCTCTTTCTGGTACACTTCACCCCATCCTCATTCCCCACACCCAGCCCATCTTAAATTCTAGAATCCTGATCCATTTTCATTCCCTGATCATGGAATCTAACTAAAGATTCCCCCTTGAAGAGAATTTATAAAGTGCTCGATTTGTGTTAATACTTCAAATCTTGAAGCCTCTGACCTCTGCTCAGCTGTTGAGGGGCAGAGAGAGAGTGGGGAGGGAAAGATGAGAGAGCAAGTGTAAAGGTGAGAGAGCATTCCAGAATCCTCTGCCCCTTGTTTTTATGGGTTTGAGTTTATAGGATTTGCTAGAGCAGCTTTTGGTTTCTCTCTCAAGCACTGTCCCTACCATGGGGGAGCTGCCAAGATGGAACGGATTAATTTTTCCCTTCTTCTGTAGCACTGGCTTCCCTCTATCATAACTGCCATCATAACGTTTTATTCCATACACGTTGGTCTCCTTTAGATTCTAAAAGCTTGGAAGCTAGGGGTAGTAATATGGACTGTAGCTGACACAAAACTATATATTCAAGGCCTTGAATCACATCTGACTCATTAGTGCTCAATAAATGATTGATGACTGAGTTCACAAATGACTAAAATAAACCAGCCCTTCACCAAGAAGCATAGATGAGAGTATAGATTATGTTCTAGTCATATTTTTCTAGAAAATATGTATGATGAAATATGATAATGTCAATATAAAACAAGTACTGCTTACTAATTTTGCATTTATTTTAAGATAATACAACGAATAAATTTGTACTAAATTTAAGGAAATAATCTGCTCTCTACATTTCACCCTACACAGAAACCACGTGACCTAATTCTGGTTTTGTCCTCCAGACCTATGAACATATAACCTGAAACTTTTCTTCAAGCCAGAGCACTGCTGATTCCTACTCCTGAGGATTGGATATCTGAGGCTATATTCAGTATTAAACTATTTGCCTGCATTTTATAAGAGTGTGGGCAGACCTGCCCTGCAGGAAGAATTCAGACCTGCATTAAACATTGATCAGCACAACAGAAACCCACCATCATAAAATTACCCAAAAGCTATACCTCAGAGTCCATACAAAACAATGGCTCAAGAGGTAAAGCAAAGAAACAAGATTCCTCTCAACAAGATGAACATAAATATATCCCACTTATCAATCCATTCAATAAGTGAGAACGGCTTGATTACCCACTCAAGAGACATAGGTTGGCTAATTGTATAAAAAATATAAGCAAAGTGTCTGCTGTCTCCAGGAAACACATCTAACCCACAAGAATACATTCAAACTCAAGGTGAAGGGATGGAACAAAATATTCCATGCAAATGGAAATCAAAAGAAAGCAGGTGTAGCCATTCTCATATTAGATAACATAGACTTCAAATAAACAATAGCAAAGAAAAACAAAGAGGGTCATTATATAATGGTAAAGGGAGCAATTTATCAAGAAGACATACCAATCCTATATTTATGCACCTAACACAGATGTGCCCAGATTCATAAAGCAAACCCCACTAGATCTAAACAAAGAGATAAACAGCAGCATTGTAATTGCCAGGGAGTTCAACACTCCATTGACAGAACTGGACAGATCCTCCACAAAGAAAATAAATAAAGAAACATTAGACATAAATGGGACTCTTCAGTAAATGGGCCTAACAGGCATTTACAAAACATTCTACCCAAAAACTACTGAATATACATTCTTCTCATTAGCACATGGAACATTCCCTAAGATAGAGCACATCTTAGGCCACAAAACATGTCTCATCAAATTCAAAAAAATTGAAATTATACCATGTATCTTCTCAGATCACAGTGGAATAAAATTAGAAATGAACTCCAACAGAAACACTCAATTGTACACAAAGTCATGGAAATTAAACAGCCTACTACTGAACCATTATTGGGTCAAGGAGAAAATTAAGGTGGAAATTAAAAGATTCCTGAACTAAATGACAAAGGTGACACAAGTTATCAAAATCTGTGAGATTCAGCAAAAGCAGTCCTAAAGGGAAAATTTATAACCTTAAATGCCTACATCAAAAAGATAGAAAGATCACAAATCAACATTCTAATGAATCATCTCAAGAAACTAGAAAAGGAAGAGAAAACCAAACCGAAACCCAGCAAGAAGAAAAGTAATAACTAAGGTCAGAGCAGAATGAAATCTGCTAAATGAAGCCAAAAAAAAAAAAAACCAGATGATTAATGAAACAAAAAGTTGATTCTTTGAAAAGATAAACAAAATTGATAGACTTCTTGGTAGATTAACCAGAAATAGAAAAGAAAGTACCCAAATAAGCTCAATCAGAAATGAAAAAGGAGATATTACAACTGATACCACAGAAATACAAAATATCATCTGTGAATACTTTAAAAAATCTCTATGTACATAAGCTCAAAAACGTTGAGGAAATGGACAAATTCCTGGAAACACACAACCTCCCAAGACTCAATCAGGAAGAAATAGAACTCCTGAACCCCTGGTCTCATTTATGAACAATGAAATTGAAGCAGAAATAAAAAATCTTCCAACAACAAAAAAAGTCTTGTACCAGATGGTTTCACAGTCAAATTTTATCAGACCTACAAAGAAGAATTGATACCCACACTGCAGAAATTATTTCATAACATCGAGAAGGAAGGAATCCTCCCCAACTCATTCTATGAAGCCAGTATCAACTTGATACCAAAGCTAGGAAAGGACTCAACAAAAAAAGAAAACTATACACCAATATCCCTCATGAATACAGACACAAAAATCCTCAATAAAATTCTAGCAAACTGAATTCAGTAGCACATCAAAAACATAATCCACCATGATCAAGTGGGCTTCATTCCAGTGATGCAAGGATGGTTCAAGATATGTAAATCCATAAATGTAATTCATCACATAAACAGAAGCAAAAACAAAGATCATATGATGATCTCCATAGATACAGAAAAAGCATTTGACAAAATTCAGCACCATTTTATGATAAAAACTCTTAACAAAATAGGCATAGATGGGACATATCTCAAAATTATTAAAGCTATATATGAAAAACCCACATCCAACATCATACTGAATGCGGAAAAGTCAAAAGCATATTCACTCAGAACAGGAACAAGACAAGGGTGCCTACTGTCACCATTTCTATTCAACATAGTGCTAGAAGTCCTAGCCAGGGCAATCAGGCAAGAGAAGGAAATCAAGGGTATCCAAATAAGGAAAGAGAAGGTCAAACTATTGCTCTTTGCTGATGATATGATCTTATATCTACAAAACCCCAAAGATTCTGCCTAGAGACTCCTGGAATTGATAAATAGATTTAGCAAAGTGTCAGGTTATGAAATCAATGTACACAAATCAGTGGCATTTCTATACACCAACAAAAGTCAAGCTGAGAGTCAAATCAAAGACTCAATACTTTTCACAATAGTTACAAAGAAAACAAAATACAGGAGCTCCAGTGGCGCGCAATTGGTTAGCACGCGGTACTTATACAGAAAACAAAATACCTAGGGATATATTTAACCAAGTAGGTAAAAGATCTCTACAAAGAGAACTAAGAATCACTGAGGAAGGAAATTGCAGATGGTGTAAACAAATGGAAGAACATACCACGCTCATGAATCCACAGAATCAACATTGTTAAAATGTCCATACTGCCCAAAGTGATCTACAAATTCAATGCAATCCCTATCAAAATACCAACATAATTTTTCACAGATCTAAAAAAAACAATTCTATGCTTCATTTGGAACCAGAAAAGAGCCCAAATAGCCAAAGCAACGTTAAGCAAAAGGAGTAAATCTGAGGGTATCACTTTACCAGACTTTAAGCTATACTACGAGGATATAGTAACCAAAACAGCATGGTACTGGCACAAAAATAGAGACACAGACCAATGGAACAGAACAGAGAACCCAGATATAAAACCATCCACATATTGCCATCTGATCTTTGACATAGCAGACAGCAATATACACCAGGGAAAAGAATCACTATTCAATAAATGGAACAATTTGATAGCCACACATGGAAGATTGAAATGGGATCCATATGTCACTACTCACAGAAATTAATTCAAGATGGATCACATACTTAAATCTAAGACACAAAATTATAAGAATTCTAGAAGAAAATATTGGAAAAACTCTACTATATATAGGCCTGGGCAAAGAATTTATGACTCATGACTAAGACCCCAAGGGTAATCACAGCAACAACAAAATAAATAAATGGGGCTTGATTAATTAAAAAGCTTCTGCATAGCCAGGGAAACTATCAACAGAGTAAATAGACAACCTACAGAATGGGAGAAAATATTCGCATGCTATACATCCAATAAAGGGATAATAACCATAATCTACAAATAGCTCAAGCAAATCAGCAAGAAAAAATCAAACAACCCCCTTAAAAAGTAGGCAAAAGACATGAACAAAAGCTTTTCAAAAGAAGATAGACCAATGGCCTACAAACATATGAAAAAATGCTCAACATCATTAATCATTAGAGAAATGCAAATCCAAACCACAATGGGATATCACTTAACTCCAGTGAGAATGGCTTTTATTAAAAAGTCCAAAAACAATAAATGCTGGCGTGGATGCAGAGAGAAAGGAACATTTATACATTGTTGGTGGGACTGCAAACTAGTGCAACCTCTATGGAAAATAGTATGGAGATTCCTAAAAGAACTAAAAGTAGACCTACCATTTGATCCAGCAATCACACTAAAGGGTATTTAACCAAAGTAAAAAAAATTGTTTTATCAAAAAGACACCTGCACTAGAATGTGTATTGTAGCACAATTCACAGTTGCAAAGATATGGAATCAACACAAGTGCCCATCAATTCATGAGTGAATTGATAAAATGTGGTATATGTATACCATGGAGTACTACTCAGCCATAAAAAAATGAATTAATACCTTTTGCAACAATCTGGATGGAACTGGAGACCATTCTCCTAAGTGAAATATCTAAAGAATGGAAAAACAAACACCACATGTACTCACTATTAAACTGCAACTAACTGGTCAGCACTCACGTGCACAGATGGAAGTAAAACTCAACGGAAATTATGCAGGTGGGAGGGGGCATGAGAGATTGGGTGAAATCATACCTAAGGGGTACAACATACACTATGTGGATGATGGGCACACTTATAACTTTGACTCAAACAGTACAAAAGCAATCCATGTAACCAAAATATTTGTACTCCAGTAATATTCTGAAATTTAAAAATATAATAAAATAAATAAAAAATAAAGAATGTGGGCATTCATTTCCTTCCTTCATTCTTCAAGGCTTTAACTTCTATTGAGTTTCTCCCAGAACAAACGTCACTTTCTTCCTCACACATTGTTTAACATGGTTTGATGTTTTAAATTTCCCCTCAACTATTTCATAAATACCTTTCATTACTATAGCAAACATAAAAAAGAGAAAAGACAAGAAAAAATAAAAGAAGGAAGGAAGGAATAAAAACAGATATCAGATCAGAAAGTTTCTTCAATCTACTTCTAACTCAGTGGTCTTCTTCATTCTTCCCTTCAAATAACTCATCCTCTTTCCCAATAACAGCATAATTTCCAAAGAACATTCTATTAATATCTTTGCAGAAGCAGAATTCTAGAAATTTTTGCAAACTGACCTAGCACTCTGGTACAAAATATTTCCTTTATCACTTTGCTGAATAGTTAAAATGGGTATTCAGACAGAATACATATTTTTTTCAAACAATTTCATAATTAGATTATAAGCTTTTCAAAACAGAGTCCAGAAAGAAAGCCTTGTCTATATATCCTACAGCATACGAGTGTCACCCATAAGTTCTGGACGGAACATGTAGTCTGCAAAGACAGATCACAGTAGATATCCCAAAAGCTGGATCAAGCTGAATACATTTGTTCTTATATCATAATCACCGAATCAACAAGAAAATGCAATAAAAGCCTAACTAAGAATAGAGCCAAATTTGGAAGGTAAGAGACAACAAATTGTGCATCAAACTGGAGGACAAAGCAAAGACATGAATAAATGATACCAGGAAAGTAAAAAAGGACATTAAAAGGAAGTAGTGAAATGAGTTAGTATACATAGATACAAGTATATTTCCTAGCTCTCTCTGCTGAGAGGGCCTAGGTATAATAATACCCCAGTATCAACAGCATAATCAGCACCCACATTTTGGTTTCTAATACCATGTTTAATAAAAGGAACTCTGGAGAAATGGCTGATTCTAAGACTGGGGCAGAGAATACATTCATAGAGTCAAAAAGTAAAGTGAAGAAGTTCTTTACTCAACACACAAAAGGCTGGGAGCATGGCAAAGTGATGGAAGAGCTGAACAAAAGAGCTCACAATTTCTGAAGCTGGAAGAATGTCAGCAACAAAGTAAATGATATAGTACTGCATTATAACCCAAAGTATAAAATAAATATCCATGGGTCCATACTGCCACGAACAAATGAGTAAATAAACAAGTAAATGGGGAAGAAACAAATCTCCCATACTCTTGTGTGAGCTTTGCTTAGTGACTCGCTTCAAAAAGAAGACTATGGGAAGAGGGAGAAAATAATGACCAGACAGTGCAGAAACCTGGCAAACACTACCTCACCCAGGTGACCATGGTCAACATCAACAGTGATAAGTCAAGTCATTATTATGTACTCCTGATAGGTTGTGACCAGAAGGCACTTTACCACTGAGGTCTTCCTCCCCAAAACTAATAACCCCAGTCTCATCATGAGAAAAACATCAGACAAACATAGTTTGAGGGACATTTTACAAAAGACTTGGCCAATATGCCTCAAAACCGTCAAGGTCATCAAAAATAAGGAAAGCCTGAGAAACCAGCAGACAAGAAAAGGCATACGAGATGTGGCAACTAAACATAACATGGTAATTTGAATAGGATGCTGGAACACAAAAAGGACATTACGGAAAAAGTAGCAAAATCCAAATAAACTATGGAGATTGGTTAATTACTAATGTACCAATGTTGGTTCCTTAGCTGTGAAAAATCTACCACAGTAACGTAAGATGTTAACAACAGGGAAAACTGGGTATTGGGTGATATGAGACCTATCTGTACTGTCTGTGCAACTTGTCTATACATCTAAAACTATTCTAAAATTAAAAAGTTATTTTTTTCAAAAGCAATAAATAAAAAGAAGGAGTAAGGAGCAAGGTACAGGCATAGAAGCATGTAAGTACCTGAAAATTGAGCATTCTCCAGACATTGTTTTAGGTTACTTTTAGTGCATCTCAGTGGGCCTAGAAAAGATGTATGAGGGAGTTAAACTGGCCTGAACACATGGCAGGCCTTTAAAATTTTGATCATATTGCAAAATCAACAATAGTGTACAGATAGATACCTTTTATCTATTTGACTTCCCATATCACTTCCTTTTGCAAACTAACCCCAGGAACTATTCCCCAGGAAGTTTTCAGTTAAGAAACCCTACTTTCCACAAGTGCTTGCATGTGACCCAAACTGACCAGTCAGGATGCCCCATCACCGGGGCACAGTTATTGGTCCAAAGATGAGGGCCAAACCCAGGTAGAGCCAACCATGGTCATTTCAGGTGGACTGGTGTAGATATTCAGTATACTGCTGCAGTTGTGAGTTGTGCTGAACTAAATAGGCCTACAGCTAACAGGACCATATTTTCCAATCACATGGAGAGAGCTCACTGGATAAAAACACCCCAGAGGAAAAAATAAATCGATGTGGAGAGAAACAGATTTCTGATGGCATCATCTGAGACCTGGATCCAATATCCCCAGAGTTTTCACCCCTCCTTTGACTCTCAGTTATTTGAACTGGTAAATTCCTAAAGTTGTGTTTCTGATACAATTAAAAAAAAGCTTTGGCTAATAAAAGCAAGACAAGTTGAATATATGAATACTCAGCTGATAAACCATTCATTCATTAATTTTTGTTATTTGTATATTGAAATACTCAACACTAATGGAGTACCTACTATTTGCTAAGTACTGTGTTAGGTCCTGGAAATACAAAGTTATAAGAATCTCTCCTTAAAGAAACTTATAGTCTACAGAAGAGATATAGAAGCAGATAAGCAAAAACCACAATACAATATGACAAAGACACTGATAAATGTATTACTGAACCATGGACCTCACAATATGGGCACTCAATGCAAACCAGCATGACATCCTGAGGAAGAGACATCTGAACCGGGTTTAGAATAATGAATCAGAGTAGTAAACCAAGCTGAGTCAGGGCCGGGGGGAGACTGTTGGGAGGGAAAAGGCTGATATCAAGCCTAAGATCAGCCCATGGGCTACATAGGTGTGAAGAAGCCTGACTACTTTGAGGAACTGCAAGTAATTCAGCATGACTGATCTGTGGGGAGAAGGAAGGAATTGAAAGGAGGTGAGCTGGAGAGATACACACAGGTAGTCACGACTTTGAATTGTAGCCCAAAGATGATCAAGGGCAACAGATAATAGTTATGTTCTAACAATTGTTTCTATCATTGTGGATAAGTGATGCACAATTTTTAGTGTTTTATATTCACACCCATGCACACACACACACACACACACACACCCCTACCTGCAGCTTACTCAGCCACATATTTTTTCCAAATCCAGTTCTAACTGGTTCTCAGCTAAGAAGCAAGCTGATCGCTCAAGACTTAGTGGGGCCTCAGGGCAGACATGGCAGACATGGTTCCAGTTGTAGCAGATAAACTGATAATGGGTAACTGAGAGCTGATATTCCTTCTTGCACATTTGATCAGCACATGCTTCAAATTCTCAATAACAATTTTTGTAAAAATGTTTTCCTTTGATTGAGATGGGTATTCACCATTGTGTTTTCTCCCTTAGAAAATGCTCACTAGCCTAGTAAAGGCTCACTTACTGCATCAGGGGTACAGAGAACTTATTACTACTGGTTCATGAAATTCAATGAGAATTTACTAACAAGAATTGTGGTGTCTGAGGACCAATTAAAAAAATGTAGATCTAGTTCAATCCCACAAATACCCATTAAGTTTCTATCCTGTGAGAGCCACTGTTCTGGAGGCTCTGGGGTACAAGCTGAATTCCCCATGCAAAAACAAATTTTCTCAATCATGCAATGAAAGGTTCTTTATATATCAAAGTTGGCAGGAAATAGAGGACTAAAATTGTTTCAAACTGTTGTTGGCAGTAAGCTTCTGTCTGTGTTAATTACACTCTGTGTTTGATGTTCATCATTCAGTCAACAGTTAACGCATTGTAGCCTTTCTATGATTGACTAAATACCAAATTACTGTGTGCAGCTTTTTGGATTTCCGAGTTTATCAAATTTATATCATTCCCAGACTTGTTGATCTAATAGTTTGGAGATTTTTCCAGCCCTAATTCCTTTGATAAACAGTCAGTGAAAATATTGGGTACAAATATAGACTCATGAGAAAAGGCTTAAAAGCTTAGAACCCTTAAGAAATACAGATATTTGAGGAAACTCTCCTGACTTTAAATTTGAAAGGATAACTTATGAAAAAGTAAATTTGCACCACATTTTAGTATTGTCTATTGTGCATGTCTTATGGCACTTATACATGATTACATAATGTATAAACATCATCAAAAAAATTAACAGAATTTAGGTGGGTGTATGTGCATATACATGCCTGTGTATGTATGTATGTATTTGGCATGAAAGTGACAAAGAAACTATTAAAAATAATTCAAAGTAAATACCACAATGAACAGAAATCAAATAAAAAACACATTTTGTGTTCTTAGTCTTACGTTCAGTATTCAGTTCTCAAATATATATGTTAAAATAGGTATTTTAGCATGAAAGACAGAAGGTAATACCCAATAGGCTGCTTATATACAGTTGTGTGCTGGAACCAGCTTGCACTGGCTGTCAAGAGCCAATTTTGTGTGTATTTTCTCAGCTCCATGTTCAGTAACTTAGCTTGAGTAGCTTGAAATTGATCATGGTGGGAATAGTTAGACCATAGAAATTGGCAAATTCTATAAATCACGGCTTTTTTTTCTGGGAGAACTGACTGGTAAACATTTACCCAAACATCACTACATAGATATTTTTTACATGTATAAAGATGCACCATGTATGTATATATACACGTGCGCATATATACACACATGTGTTTGTATTATACATGAACAAACATATAAAACATATGTTGAGGACTAGAATGCTAAACAGAAGTATAATGTAGGGATTGTTTTATTTTTGTGTCCTTACCTCCTTACATTAGACATTGGGAGATTTTTCTCTTTAGTAGTTATAAGTATATAGATAAATAGTAAACAGATGATAGATAATGAAAAAGAGAGATATAATGAGTAACTAAATAACAAAATTATTACTATGAAGATAAAAAAATAAATAAATCTGAAATGAAAAGAAATAGTAGTTAATAAATGTAGAAAAATTCTAATGGCTTTACTAACAGGAAATAAAAATCCTTAAACATTTCAAAAACCTGTTAGAGCTAGGAAAATAACTTAATCCAACTGCCCTTAATGTAATCCAACTGCCCATTTCACCTATACAGAGATACCGGCACAGAGCATTTAAGTGGCTTACCTACAATTACAAAACTAGGCAAGTGACAAAGCCAGAACTAGACTCAAGTCTTCTAACTCAGGTTTCTAACAGGCTCATTAGACCTATTGTGCTCCCTTTTATGGCATTTTAACAAACTGAAATTGCCAAAGCAAGCATCAATTTTTCCAGTAAATGTTTTCCATTATTATAACAAAATACCAGTTGCTTTAGGGTCTGTTAGAACAGAAATATATTACAGACCTTTTTTAAGGTTTCTCCCACAGGCCCTTCCAAGTCTTGACTAGGGTCACCAGTACCTTGTAAATGGAAAGACTAGAGCACAAGGTTTGAGATGAAGGAAGTGCTTTCTTTTACAAAATCTCTTGAACTTGCTTGCAATTTCCCCCATCATTTAATGCAACTCTACAGACATGATTCCTCATCCCGGAGGATTAAGCTGCTTTTAATCCTTAAGAAGATTAGAAACTGCCCAGCACTATTGTAAGATATTGTCTTAGTCTATTTTGTGCTGCCATAACAGAATACTACAGACTGGGTAATTTATTAGCTTTTTTGGCTCATGGTTCTGGAGGTTGGGAAGTCCAAGATCAAGGGGCCACATCTGGCAAGAATCCTCTCGTTACGCCATAACATGGCAAAAGGCATGAGATGGTGAGAGAGAGAAAAAGAGGGGGCTGAACTCATCCTTTTATTAGGAACCCAATCCCATAATAGCAACACTAATCCATTCATGAGGGCAGTGCTCCTGTGATCTAAAGGCCTCTTAAAGGTCCCACCTCCCAAAACTTCCACATTGGGGATCAAGTTTCCAAGATGTAAACTTTGGGGGACACTTTAAACCACAGCATATATGAATTTGTCAAGGTATAATAAAAAGATGTGTCAGATTTATGACTAATATATGAATTGCCTAATGTTATGATAATACCCTGTTCAATGGCAATGCTTACAGAAGATAGTTTACATTTCATAAACTGCTAGATTACTAGAAACATCACTTGTAGTAGGAAGTCACCTTCTAGAAAGAAGCTGACTTCCATCTCTTCCCCACTTGAAAAAATTCCCTTATCAGACATCCCTGATGGCACTCTGTCTTCTCTGTTGCCTAAAACATCCATTCATTCACTAAAAATAAATTAGGCAGCAGTGTAAAAAAGAGTAGGCTTTGGAGCCAAACACACAGGTTCAAATCATAATTCAGCCACTTTATAACTATGTAACCTTGGAAAAAGTTACCTAATCATTCTGATCCTCAATTTCCTTATCTGTAAAATAGAAATGATAGTACCTAGAATTAATTTGATTTCTTATGATTAAAGAGAGAACATTTCTAGAGTATCTGACACAATATCTGGTGCCTAGTAGATATTCAAAGAAAATTAGTTCCTTCTTTGCTTTCCCACTCTCTTCTTTGTCTAGGTGCTGGAGATACATAAATTAATAAATTATAATTCCTGTCCTGTAGATATTTACAATACATTAAGAGGAAAATTTTCTAAACAACTAATTTCCACATATGTTAACTTGGTCAATCAATTAGGATCACATCAGAAAACAGACAATACCTCAAATTGGACAATTTGAGGAGGATCTAATAAAGGGACTATTTATTAATACAAAGGTATGGGTATGGTGAGGAAAACCACAGGAGATAGATAGCGCAGTGTCCCAGGGCTAAAAACAGTGTGGCACAGACAGATCTAAGGGCTGGGGAAGAGCAGATACAATTACCTGGAGGGAAGGAATAGAACAGTGGTGTGCTGGAGCTGACTCAAGCCAGCCTGAGAGAGCAGACGGTACCCTGAGTGACATCACATCAGCAACTTGAAATTGGCCAGGATAAGAGTATGTATACCACAGAAATTGGCAAACACTGTAAATCAAGGCTTCCCAACCCCCAAACTGGCTTTTAACCATTTACCAGCACATCACTAGATGTAACCTTTGTTGTGGGAAGCAACCAACCCAGAGCAACCCCACAGAAGGAACTAGGGGAATAAGTGCCCCAAATTTATTCTCCTTATTTCCTCTCTTCTCCTAACAGTGGCCAAATACAATCAGAAGCCAGAGGTCAAGAGAGTCCACTGATATCCAATCAGGCTGACCTGATCCATTCAGGCTAACAGCAGAGCGGAGGGAATGAGGGTAGATCTGGAGGTGCAGACAGAAGCACACAGGCATGGGCAATAGTGGGAGAGGAAATAAAGATCTACTGAAGTTTGCAGGAAGGAATACAATATTCCCTGGGAAAGTCAAGGAAGAGAGAGAGGAGATGGGTTTTGAAAGAGATGACTAGGAGTTAGTTTGCCAAATGTAGAAGGCAACAAAGGACATTAGGGACAGGGAAAACTGTGGGAAAAAAGAAAGTCAAGCTGCCCAACACCACTGAAGAGCTGACATCCATAAACACCAGCAGGATGGAGAAGTGTTTGAAGTGGGTGCACTGGGAATTGTGGAGGATGAAGGTGGAAACAATTTTCTGAGCTCACACGGAAAAGCATGGTAAAGTATGTTGACATTTTTCCATGCCCCATGCTGCTACCCTCATTAAGGCCACCAGCATTTCTCACCTAGATGACCACGATAGCCCCTTCCAATCCACTCTTCTCTACACTACAGTTAGTGTGATATTCCTTAAAGGCAAATCTCCTCTTGTCCCTCTTCTGTCTAAAAGCAATGAGAAGCTCCTTCTTGTCCTCAGAATAGAGTCCAAGTCCCTGCATGTCCCCCTTGTACTCTCCGACCTCTCCAGCCCTATCTTGCTGCTCTACTTTCTATTCTTCCAGGGACATCTATCCCCTCGATCTCCAGCAGCCGAGAGGGGCTTTCCAATTCCTGGAAAGAGGCAGCATCTCTCTCACCTTTTTTCCTTTCACCTAGCCAACTCCATCTTAATCTTCAGATCTCATCTGTGACATTATTCCCTCTGCTGATGTCCCTGACTTCCAGATCTATTTCCTTCCCATGATACTCCGTGCATAGTTCTGCCCCAGTACTTACTCTGCAGTGCCAGCTTCCTCATCTGTCTCTAAACTCTAGAATCCTTCAAAACAGACGCTATATTTATTCGATTTTATATCTCCAGTACCTAGCACATACCTAGCATGTAATAGGCACTCAAAAAATCTTGACTGCATAAATCTCTAACAGTGAAATATCAGGCACTAATACAAACATCCAGGGAAATATTTTTGTTGAAGTATTCTCATAGTTAATGATGAAGGGGACGCCCCTATTCTGTCACTATTAATGTAGCTTGGGCTGGGGAAAACTATAGACTATGTTGGTAGTTGAACTGTACCTTGCCATTGTATGGGGAGTATAATACACGCCTAGTGACACATGGTATAAGCCTAAAGTGAGGTTTATTGAGAAAAGCACACCATCAGAGCAGCAACTCTGACAGAGAGGGTGATCAGCCCAGCACAGTGGATGCACCATGGAAGGTGCTCCAGAAGAGGGACCTGCACCCCAACACAGCTGGAAATATTTATCAAGAAATGGGAGAGGGAAGCAGAGAACACCTGTAGACTGCCTGACCGGTGAGCTTCTAGTCTAGGGAAAGGTTGGTACATGTAGTTACCTTCGTCTCCTTCCAATGAGCTCATGCCCTTCCAAGCCACCTAATGAAGGCAGGAGACAGGCCCCAGGGTCCTCAACTGACAAAATGTGCATTTCACCACCTGTGACACTCCAAGATGCTGAAAGTTTAGTAAGAAGTACAATTCAAGTGCACAAAACTGTCTCAGCCACTTTCCTTTTGCAGTGGCAGGGTCAAGGTTGTAGTCCAGCACTAGGCAGCACAAGCCCACAAACACGGAGGTCTAGGGGCATGGGGAGCCTCCTTTCCCAGCACCAGCCAGGGATAAAAGCACTGAGGGTGTCCTCCTGATGCACACAGCCACACTTTCAAGTGGTCTAAATTGAAAGACACAGTTCCAGTTATATACTGCTGTGTAACAAATCACCCCAAATCTTAGTGGCTTAGAGCACCAACAATCATTTTATTATCGCTCACAATTTCTCTGGATCATAATTTGGAAAGGTCTTCGCTCCCTGTTTCTGGCTCGAGGGCTCTCATGTGGTGACAGACAATGGCTGGCGCTGGAGCAACTGGGCTGGCTGGGCAGCCATGTCCTCATAAAGTCTAAGGTCTTCTTCACGTGGTCTCTCCAGCTCGGCTAGTTTAGGCTTCCTCGTGGCACAGCGGCCTCAGGGCATTTTGATTGCTTATGTGCCAGGCTGGGGACCCAGAGCAATGACTCCCGTGATCCTTGTAGAAGCTGCATCACCTTTTGTGATCTAGTCTCGGAAGTCACATAATGTCATAGTGGCCACAGTCATGAGCCCACTCAGATGCAAGAGGAGGGAACACAGACTTCCACCTCTCAGAGTGTCACTGTAGGAAGAGTATGTGAGAGAGGAGATATTGCCACAGCCATCTCTGGAACAGACAAAAGCACCAAGAAGTTGGTGAGAGCTGCAAAAATAGCTCTCCCCCAGCCAGCCATGGGACCCAACTTCCACCATTCATTTCCCATCACCTATTATTGGTACATAGGTAAGGATCCATGGGAAATGGGTAACAAATATGGTTCCAATTTGGCAACAAGATGCCAGGAAGAGAGAAAAATATTTTAACTCCTTGAGAAACATAGTAATTTTTTTTTTATAAACTATTGCTCTAACTGTGTTATGGAAAGTGAATTGGAAAAAACAAAACTAAGGGAGGAAAATCAAATCGGATACTGTTCATCTTTTGCCTCTAATCTAAGTGTGCCTCAGTTTGCTTGTTTTTAAAATGAGAAAAATAATTGCACTTACCCCAAAGAATAACTGTGAGAATTAAATATATGTATGTTAATTAAGTAAGGTGCCAGGTACAGTGTTAGGCACACAGTAATTGTTTTACACACACCACACACACACACACTCTTGCTATTATCATATTCTCATTTCCATTAATATCCATATGAAAGATGATGGCAGTATAAACTGAGGAAATGGATAGATTTTAAATATTTATTGTGTGGAGGGTGAGAAAGGGGGGAAATCAAGAATGACAACTATGTTTTGGGTTTGAGCAAATAGTTGGGTGATAACAGATAAGAAACACAGAGGGAAACGGCTCTCCCAGCCTCTGCCTAAGCCTGAACGTTCCCCAGGGCTTGCTTTCAAATGCTCCGTTGTTAAAGCTTTGAGAAGCTGACAAGTTTCTCAACTGCTCTAAGCTTCAATTTCTTCATCTGTGAAAAGAAGATAACAATAAAGTGTAAATGTGCACTTAATTAATGCAAATTTAACTCTATGATCTCAACCAAAGAGAGAGAGTAAGAATAAGTGTGAGCGGAAGAGAAAAAATAATTTAAATTATGTAATCACAATTTAAACCATTCCACTCAATGAGCAGAGCTCTAAAATGAACATAATAAGGATGAGAAGAACCATGTATTGCCTCAGTTGATTGGGTTCCCACATGCCTGCCCTACGCTGTTTGATTACAAAGGTTTAACACACATTTTTATATGATATGGCCCTAAATGAGATCCAGTATAACTGGGACCAGTCATTGATTGATTGATTAAAATGCCCTTAAAGCAACAAATTATTAAAAAATAATAAAGCATACATATATTTTAATCATTTAACTTAAAACCAGATATAAATTACCTATCCTATGTTTCACTGTAGAGACAACACTTCAAAAATTTTTGTTTTAATTTCTTTATTTTTTCTTAGTATGGGTCCACTGATTGGAGTAAATCAAATACTTTCCAGATTTCAGTAATAATAATACAACTTTAGGAGTGAAAATTAACAAGGTTGAGACCTAAGAAATAAATAAGGTGCTGTCACAGCTAAGCCCTTGGTGAGTTTAAAAGACATTGTCCTTGTGCAGTTACGGTCTACAATCTACCTCTTTGGGATAACATCACACGCGTCCTAAAGTGTGTTTCGTGCCTGCACATCCCTTGTGCTGGTTCCAGCCCTAACTGGCAGAGCCTTTCCCTCGGTTCAAACACTGTGGACTAGATTAACTGCTGTATTGTCATATATTTCTCCTTCTGCTTTCTTCCCTCTGGATTTTAATCATAATTCTGACATCCAATGAACACCTAAACTATTTTAAGTGCTTCTCAAAGAAAGCACAAGAATACTATGACTCCATTTCAATAATCAAAATAAACAGAAGACTCAGGAAGCATCCCTGAGGATGCCAAACAGTGTCTTCTTGCCACCAGCAGAGCCAGGGCAACTCCCCACCGCCAGCCAAAGGGAGAACCAGAAACTAACATGGAAGGAGTTGCCAGGGAGCTGTACGGAGAAACACCTAAGTCTTGAGTTTGAGGTAAAAGGCCTCTGATGTGAGAAAGAAGAGACTGTTGCTATTTTGAAAGCTGGGGAGCTGGTCTCCCTCCTACCTCCCCTCTCCTACACCCCCTTTTGTCCTGCTGCTACTCTGAAAGGGTTTGTGCATGTAAGAAGAAGAGAGACAGAGAAATCTAGATGAAAAGATGAGAAAAATGAGCAGTGGGGATTTTTTTTTTTACTCTGACCAAACTAGGGACTTGAGGAGTACTAGGATATTCTCCCATGATGTTTGGGAATGTGTGACCAAAAAAAAAGACTGCTAATATATTTTCCAGATAGAGTTGGAGGGTGGCAGTCTTTGCCAACATATCCAGCCCCATGCAACCTAAAGGAGACAAGAGTGTGGGTGGCATGTGCATATGACACTAAAGGAGACCCTGACCGCCACCATCAGCCACGAGCCACTCATAGAGATCTGCAAGAATCTCATGGGCCCAAAGCCAGGACAAGCCAGTGAGCACCCCTGAGCGCCCACCTGGGAGGAATCTCCAAAGGGAGGACACAGAGAATGTAGCTGCCACCACCGGGAGCAAGAGGAGAGGGAAGGCTGCTTCTCTGTGTGATTCCTCCAGATGTCAGCCAGGGCAGGATAACAGACTATAGGAACCTCAGCACAACAGAAAACGGATGTGACTTCTCTCTGCCTTCAACATCAGGAGAGTATCTGTCCCTTCCCTCGGGATATTTAGGAAGTTGGATCAGGACAAAAAGAGAGGAAGACACCTTGGATAAGGAAAACAGTCTTGATACAGTTGAATGTTGAACTCATTAAAAGTTGAGCTGGGCTATCTATGTTCATTTTATACATCTTGACCAAGAAGTTAGTGCATTGGACTGTTTTAATTTGAAAACAGCTTGAAGACTCGGCAGCAGAAATTAAAGTCAGTCTAGAAATAAAGTTACTTTTGGAACAAAAATGTGTGACCATACAGCTAAAACCAATTACATGTACGAGGGCTGTCCAGAAAGTATCCAGCCACATAACCGTTCTCTTTATAATAACAATGGCTGGATACTTTCCAGACAGCCCTCGTATACATCACACACTTCAGGATTATATAGGAGTTTCCTAGTACACAATTTTTAGCCTGACTACGTTGCAGGTGAGTGAATGAGATGTTAACATGATAAAAAGGCCCATTTGATAGAGAATATAAGCACTAATGCTGGGGTTTGGTTTGCCAAGAAAAGCCAGAAGGCCTGAGATCGCGCCAGGTAATCCAAGAGTTTGAAGCATCAGTCTGTTCCAAAGCAACACTCCTTATGTGACAGAAACTCAAGGGAGCGAATTAAATTTTTATTTTAAATCTGAGAGAAAATATAGTTGATTTATGGGTGTAAGACATCCTTCTCTCAATTGAATCCTGGCCCCTCCATAAGATCCACTTTAATTGTTGGCAAAAGTGCCACTTGAGAGAATTACAGTAATCTAGTCTGGCTGCAGCCAAAGCAGACAACTTTGCTTTCAAATCCATTGGAGCCAACCAGGATTTCTTTCTTTCTATATTTTGAAGATGATAATATGTATGTTGGCCATATTTCAACTATTCTTTTCAAAGCTCACAAAAGATGTAAGCCCCCTCCCCCACTTCACCCTCTCACAAGAAAAAGAAAGAAACCAGCATTAAAGTCCCTTTTGCTAAAATCTGTGAAATCCAGGCTTTGGTTAGTTGTTTTTACTGTCAAAAATCAAATAACTCCCCTCTCCCACCTCTCTACCACCTCTCGTTCTGACTCTGTCCACTGGAGACCGCCTGGGATTCACACTTCAGCACCACCGCAGTGGGAAGGGAAGGACTTTGCGCTGAGGCAGGGAAGAAAGGGACGATGCCTTCTGGCTGAGGTCAGAATCAAAACCTTCATAAAGGCAGGCATCATCTGCAAGCCAAAGCACTACTTCTCAGGAATGGCTCCTAAGGGCTGCGCAGAAACAGTAAACAATAAAGAGTTAGATACCAGCCAGGCAGCAGGTGGAACAGGTGCAGAGAGATGGGCACCTCTAATATCAAGGTGAAATCGGTCACTCGGATGTTCTTTAAAGAAAGCTAACGTGCTGCCTGAAAGAGCTTATGCAGCTCTCCAAGTGAGAAACACTCCTGGATTGTTATTATTTATCTAGAGCCCCAGGTGTACACTGAGCTCTGTAATAGGTAGCATGTGCCAAAACAAAGAGCAGAGCCCTTGCCCCGTAGAGTTGCCGTCTAAAGGCACATTTGGGTACACTTATACTCCACGAATCGGCAAAGCAGAAAATAAACACAACACAGACAGACACCAAGGAACAGATCTTTGCTGAATGTGTCAGAGCTTTCGGAAACAGGCGGGCTTTTAGGAGTTGTGGTTTGCATTTCATGTTGTATTGGATTTTAAAAAAGAAGAATCTGCTGTTAATAAGAATTTAAAGAGATCTTGACAAGCTAGAGCAATAGGCTAAGTATAACAAGATGACTTTAAACAAGATCTACAATGTAAAGATCGACATTTGGGAACAAAATAAAAAGACAGCTTAGGAACTGATTACAAGTTAATACCATCAATACCATGTTGTGGTTGAATTCCCCAAATAATAAGTTGACCTCAGAATGAATCAACAAAAGGAGAGTACCTAGGATAAGAAACATGATGATTTGGTTCGGGGCCGTCTCTGAGCAAGGTCTGACTCAAATGTGACATCCCAGATCAGATCACTGAGAAGCTGTGTGGTGTGGTGGTTACGAGACCAGTCTCTGGACGCAAATTAACAGTTTATCAGCTTGTTGATCAGCTCTCTACCGGCTAGTTACATAAGTTTGGGAGGGTTCATTTACTTCTTTGTTGCCATTTCCTAATTTGTGGGGGGGGGGGGGTAAGAAGAGAGAGAAGAAAGAGAAGAAAAGAAAGGCTGCTAAGAGCAACACCAAGTTTATGGGAAAATCCTCATAGTCTCGGCACAGCGTCTGGCATCACACAGTGAGCTGTTATTACAGTGGAGCCTCTAAACTTTCCCAGCCTCTCCTTTGCTCCCTCCACTGAGAACTTACTCTTGTAACCAGGTCACCCCAGTCCAGTTCCTGAGCTTCGACTCTGATAACCTTCCAAGTGGGCAGCAAGCCCAATGCTGTAATGGCACAGTGCTCCATGATGTGCCCTTCCCCAGGGATTCTTGGTTTTTAATTTTGAGCTTGGTAAAAATTCTCCCATAAGGAGAACCACAAAACACTGATGAAAGAAATCATAGATGACACAAACAAATGGAAAAATATCCCATGCTAATGGATTGGTAGAATCAACACCGTTAAAATATCCATGCAACCCAAGGTGATATATACATTCAATACAATCCCCATCAAAATACCAATGTCATATTTCACAGAGCTAGAAAAAATAATTCTAAGCTTCATTTGGAATCAGAAAAGAGCCCAATTAGCCAAAGCAATCTTAAGCAGAAAGAACAAATCTGTAGGCATCACATTCCCCGACTTCAAATTATCTTATACTATAAGGCTATAATAACCAAAACAGCATACTGTTTGGTACTAGTATAAAGGTAAAGACATAGATCAACGGAACCCAGAAATAAAACCATTTACCTACAACCAGCTGCCCTTTGAAAAAGCAGACAATATACACTGGGGAAAGGAAGCCCTATTCAATAAACAGTGCTTGGAAAACTGGATGCAGAAGAATGAAACAAGACCCCTATATTTTGCCATATACAAAAATTAATTGAAGATGGATAAAAGTAAGGTATGAAACCATAAAAATTCTAGAAGAAAACATAGGAAACTCTCTAGATGTTGGCCTAGGCAAAGAATTTATGACTAAGACACCAAAGGAAATACAGTAACAACAAAAATAAATGAATGAGACTTAAGTCAAAATAAACAGAACCAAGACTTATGTTGTACAGTTTACATCATTGATTCCATGTGCCATCATGGTTCATGATTAATGGGCTTCTAACAGTTTCAAAAATATTTCTCTGTGACTTTGAGATACCAAGGGTAGGTACACTACAGTGTCAATGGGATGTATACTTTGTGGGAGACCTTGTATCCACCTCTCTGGCCTTTGCCTAGGATGAGTGTCTTGTCTTGTCTTCACAACTCTTCCTTCCAGGGCCCAGGCCATTTCCATCCATTGACAGGGCCTCCTAGATGGTGTCCTGCCTCGGTGCTCCATCTACCTGTTGGTACAGTTCCGTCCTCTATTGGCATATGAGCCAGGGTTCTCCAGAGAAACATAACCGATATAAGACATAGGTAGAGATAGATAGATGGGTAGATATTTATTATAGGAATTGGCTCACACAATTCGCAGGCTGAGAAGATCTGCCATTTACAAGCCAGAGGACCTGGAAAGCCAGTAGTGACTCAGTCCAAGGCCTGAGAATGAAGACTGCTAATGCCTGCGAGCAGGAGAGGATGTATATCCCAGCTCAATCAGAGAATAAATTTCCCCTTCCTCCACCTTTTTGTTCTATTCAGGCCCTCAATGGATTGGATGATTCCTGCTTGCATTAGTGAGGGACATCTTCTTCACTCAGTTTACTGATTCAAATGTCAATCTCTCCCAGAAAAACCATCACAGAGATACCCAGTATCTCTTAGCTCAGACAAGTTGACACATAAAAGTAGCCATCACAGTTGAGATCCCTCTTGGTCTACTCTCTGCCTAGATCAGGGCCTACAACCTCTACCCTCCCTTAGGCATGATGCTTTCCTGCAAACTGAACCTGCAGTGGGGTCAATTCTGCCAGGACTTCAAACCAGACTTGACCTGCCATAGGTAGTTTGCCCCACCAATTCCCAAGTTGCCCAATCTCGGCTAGTCAATGCCCCAAAGGCCCTGCTTCCCTCAGTAGACACTTGTCTGATTGAGGGAGGGAGTATGCCCCAGAAAGACATCCCAATCTCCCCTCAAATCCTGGATCACACCATTACTTCCAACATCCTGCTTATTGGCTACCACAATGAAAAGAACACTGCATCAACAGAAGACATGCTTCAACTCCAATTTCTCACTGGAGGCCACATGTTGATTCTATTGCTATTAAAAGTCATTTGTGTTGCCTAACTTGTAATAACATTTTCTGATTGCTATTTGCTATTTTTCCCAGTGAGTTCTTGTGCCATTGCAGCCTGCTCAGAGTCCTAGCATCGTTACTTATTCATGCATTCTGCATGCCATCTTCCTCCTTTCTCGTTATTGGGTGACTTTTCACTTGGCCTTTTCTGCAGATCAGCCCCTCAGAATATGCCATCTGGAAAAATGGAGAGTGAAACACTGCTTTAAATTAAATAGAAAAAAAAAAGAGAGAGAGAGAGAAAGAGAAAGAGACTTTTCATCACCCTGAATTAGACCCAATTTTCCCACTCTGTCACCACCCTTACAGGAGCTGGCACACTCTTCAGAAGCTGTCCATGTCTCTTCTAACTATGACAGAGGGGGGTGAGGGGAAGACAAGAGAGAGAAAGGGAGAGAGAGAGTGCACCATCCAATGCATCACATAGATTTGGCTAGATTGATGTCACTGCTCATTAAGAAAACAGGCAATCTGCTTCTCATTCTCATTGGAGAAAATAAATTTGCACAGAGCCCAGCCAAATAATGTGTAGCAAATGATCAATGTTATCTGAGGGAGAAGATGATTGATCCTTTATTTCTTACACCCTCTCATGCATAATGCATAAAACCCAGGATGTCCTCGGCTTGCCTCAGGACCTAGCAGTGATGTACCACATTACCATGCAGAACATTCATTCTGAATTTTTAGGGACAGTCTCCTTTTCATATCCCTGAGCAAATGAGAGCCAGAAATGCTTCAGAAATCAAGAGTACCTGAGAGCAGCTTGATGGATTCTTGAATCTTTTCCAGGCCCTTTACAAACACATACATGACTCAGGGAAAGCCTCAAAGAGACTTCAGACTTCAATATCCCCTAATGGAAAAACAGAATTGGTAATATTGGCTTCTTTCAGAATATCAATTAAAAGATTTTTAAAAATGGGAATCTTTTGAAGAACCCAAACTGAGGAAGACAGCTACAGAGGAAAAGGAACTTTTTATTATGACTGAGTTTCAGAGAACCAAAGTAATCATTTGTGATTTTGGAGAAAACTGGCTTCTCAAATGTTCTCAAATGTTGTATCTTAAGTTAAGACTATTTCGTTGCTAATTTTCCACACTAATTAAATAATGATAGTGATGATGTTGATGATAATGATAATGGCAGCTAACATTTTTAAACACTTATTTTCCAGGCTTTAAATTAAAAATTATACATATGTTTACTCATGTATTGGACTGAGGTTTAGAGAACTTAAGTTTCCCAAAGTTCATGGCTAATAATGACAGAGCCAACACTACTAACCCCTACATGTGAATGCTAGTAGGCTGGAGTCGGTATCAAAACAGAGGAATCAGAACAGAAAGTGGAATTGGTCACCCTCAGTAACTACAATTAGCTGGTATGGACAATACCAATTTTTGATGGACAAACCAACAAAAATTGAAAAGAACTGATGAGTTTTAGCATTTACTATGAGGCTTTCACCATACTAGATTCTTCACATAAATTTTAATAATAATGATGATTAAAATGATAACCAATCTATGGAGTAGGTTATATCACAACTGTGCTGGTTATTAAGTGATTATTTCTCAGTTTCAAATCACCCTTCTCAGCTCTGCTCACGTGATGCTGGGGTGGCGCTCTGCAGACGGGGTGGCGCTCTGCAGACCGCGTGTCGGCTTTGCCAGCTGCCCCCTGTGAGTCTCTGCCAGGAGGGGGCGCCAGGGAGACCGCAAGGCTGACCGAGGAAGAGAGATCTACCTCCTGTTTGTGTCTGCGTCATTTCAACATTTCTTATCCCTGGCAGCAGCTGCTCAATTCCAGGTTGCAATAGCGGTGTTTATGCCAGTAGCAGCAGTGATTCAAGTGTGTAGTTTTTCTAACACTCCCAGAACCCAACCTTGTAGCAGCACCCGCCCTGCCAGCCCGCACACTGTCCACCCTCCTGGGAGGTCTGCATCCCAGCTCTGCGGGGCCCCTCCTCCAACCTTCTGAGTTCCAATAATTCCAACCTCTTCCTTTTGTTTCCTCCACTAAAAGGTGGGGGCTGCTTCCTGCATTATCACCTCTATGATATCTAGGTGTTTGTTTTTTATCTTTTCATTTCTCCAGTACCTGCTTAACACTTTTTAATATTAAATTCTCTTTGTCAATATAACCGATATGGTTGCTGTCTCTTGACATGAATCAAGTGATACAACCCCCAATTTAGTGATAAGGGTAAGTTGCTCACATTCACTACTGAGTCAAGTAGACGAGTTACAATGGAATCCAAACCCAGGTCTTTCTAGTTCTCAATCATATGTTCTTTCCAATACCCCAAGATGCCTCTCCAGACAAGGGGTTTTACTCTGCCCATGTTGAATAAAAGGACATGCATGAAAACCACATATCATGCAAATGAAAGCCCAATAAACATCGGGATACCATGTAAAATTGTGGAATTGCATGCATCGACATTTCTTATCAATGTTTTTATTAGTGATGATAACGACTATCATGTATACAAAGTCGGTTCCATTGCACTGAAATTCCTTGTTCAATGGTTTAGCCTCCTTCTGTGTTTGATACAATGTGAATCCCTCTCAGTGTTCAAGAACATGTCATGGCATCCCTCTACCCAAGTAGGTTCCAACTCTGTTAAGAAACTGAGCATAGAGTAAGAAATGGCTTGTAACTGAAGCCCTCCTCATTCACATATAAAAAAGCATCCAAAATTTCAAAGAGATTATGGTAGAGTTGTCACTTTCAAGTATCTAGCAGGACTCCATACTGTACCAACAGACACACTGGAGACCAAAAAAGAGTAGGATCAAAAGGCATAGTGTGTCTGCTGACCTGGACAGATACCTCAGACCTACTAGATCAAGAGGGTGATTGTAAATTACAGCTACATCTACTCTGTAAGACTTAAGGTGATTGATGAATCCAAAGACTAAGAAAATTGGGAGTTCAGAATCTATACTGATCAGAAGTCAAGAAATCAGAAACTACTCCCAGAAGAGAACATTAAGTCCTCACCAGAAATTCCAGGACATCATATGTAATAAAGTAAGCTAAGTTCATTTCAGTAAATGAGTCTAGAAATGTTTACAAGTCTCATATTAAGTTCCACATATTGAAACAAAAGTAGAGGTTTTTATGCCACCTGAAATACACACACACACACACGCACACGCACACAGCACACATGTAATTTCTTTCTCCTTTCTCAGAAAACCTTGCTGCTGTCTAAATCACTGGTACAAGGTACTAGTATGTCTTGCTTTTCATTGTGTGTTAGTTTAAACACAGTGGGAAGGACTATCTTATTGTATTTGCAATTCATCCAGAGGCCATATTGCACTGAGCCCATTTAAAACACTTAACAAATGCACTTATATTTCTAGGAAATCCTAACAGAGTCCATGAAACAAAATGAGTAATTTAACCAAGCTGGTGGCCTAAACCACAGCACAGCAAAATGTAGAATGGGGGACTGTGGAGAAAAATTGTCATCCTCCTGCCCCGTGATGCTTCCTTCTAAATAAGTACCCTGGGCAGCACCTAGCCGAACGTCACACATCCGGTGGATGCCTAATAAACACTGGGTGCTTCTGATAACACTGACAGAACACAACGGCACAATAATGAATAGTGGGGGATAAAATAGATATAGGGAATGGCTTAGTAGGCTGTGTCTTTCCACAGCAGTTTAGAACAATAAAGCCTGCTAGTATGGTATAGGTAGATAACATTAGATGTGAAAAACTGTAACTCCCTTGTCTTGTGTCACCCCAGGAAAATGGAAGGAGGATGAGAGCACAAGATTCCTTTTAGTAACATAAAAGAAGTCACTGCTCATTGCGGGGCTGTACTCAAGCACCCACATCCTCTGAATTTGGAGACAAGGTCAGCAAACAACCACTCACTAAAACTGAAGGTAGAAAAAGTCCAATATAAGGGGTTTGCATATTCAGTGCTCCTAAGACTTGGTGTGTAAATGAGTTGCTGCATAGACTTAGGAATACACCGAGCCTAATAGCTAGAATGTAGAGAATGGAAGTTACAACCCAATCAGCTTGTATTTGAGAATAAGTATAAAGAAGAGACATGCCAATAGAAGAGAGGAGCGTGTGTAATAAAGGAAAAGAAAGGCCAAAGAATGTAAATTTGTCAGTATTTATGCAATGGTCAATGGGGGAATAGACACTGTAGTAAGAAATAAATAATCCTGTTACTAAAAGAATTACTCTATTTTGAGGTACAGGCGTAATTAATCTAGTATGAGAGGGTGGCATAGGAAATAGCTGGGTGGAGGAATAGAAAAGGAGTCTAAGAAGTTAAGTCATATCAAGTTGTTTTAGAGTCATAGAGGGTATTAAAGGCAAGTCTCAAAATCAGGGGAAATCCATATTCATAAACAATTTAGGTGACTCAGATTCCATCAGGGAGAGGGTGCCAGGTAAGTACCAGTAATACAACTGCATCTGGGGACCTGCAGTGTGCACCACACATCTGATTTGGGAAACCTAGATATCATAGTGATTGGTAGACGTGAAAAATGGGGAGGAGGGATTGTGCTGTGCTTAGAAAAATGGTCAGCAGCCTGGTGCAGTGGCGCATGCCTGTAGTCCCAGCTACTTGGGAGACTGATGGCGGGGGAGAGTCATTTGAGCCCAGGAGTTCAAGGCTGCAGTGAGCTATAATGGTGCCTGTGAATAGTCACTGCACTCCATACTGGGCAGCATAGTGAGACCTTGTCTCTTAAAATAAAAAAAAAATGGCCAGCAGAAAACAGTTCTCCACACTTTCTAGACAGGGCAGATAACCTGAGAGTGAGCCCTATTTAATTAGGGTTGGACATCTTCTCAGATCAGATAGCACTCAAAACATAATTGGTGGATGTGACTTGGTATACCAGATCTGAACTGACTCTGTATCAACTAGACCACAAAGCTAAGAACCAATTCCTGGACAAGAATGACCCAGCCAAGTCACTGCTACTCTGAAATGTCTAGCTTGAGCAGCCAGCTGTCCTACTCACAACTCTGTACCTGCCACAGCAGCCCTGAGTTGGCCTCTTCCTAGAAGTAAGCGCTGGCATGGGAATATTTACCTTACCATGTATCGAGTCATCTCCCTTTTTACATCTATATTTAATCTCCCCAATGAAGTCATAAGCAAAATCATAAGAAGGGCCACGTCCTAAAGGTCTTTCTGTTATGAACTAACAGTTATTATGGCACATACTATATCCCAGGCCCTGCACTAAGAGCTTTACCTCAATTATTTCCCTTGTCACAACCCCATGATCTAAGTATTATTTTCTTCATTTTACACAGGAAGAAATCAGTGCATGAGTTATTAATTTGCCTGTCATTACATATTTAGTAAGTGATGGGGCTGGATTCAAGTCCAAGCAAACTTAACCCCTAAACAGATGTTTATACCTGCTGTGGAAATGTGGTGTGGTGTAATGGTTAAATAGACAAAAGGATATATCCCCCCAGTTACTCAGCATATTCTGCTACAGTTTTTGTGTTTGTTTGGGTTTGTTTTACTAACAACCATGCAAGCTTGGAATGTTACCGTCTTTGAAAGAGCATGGTACTGGTACCAGAGATGGATTGATAGAAGAGTAAATTCAGAAGCAGACCTAGTATGTATCAGAATTTATAATCTGATAAAGAAAGCATCTCAAAACAATAACTGATGGAAAATTCAATAAATGATACTGGAGAACCTGGCTAATCATTGAAGGAGAAAAAAATTAAGTTCCTAATCCATGCTGTATACATTCCACTTAAAGATTCAAATAAGAACAAAAAAAAAATACAAGTATTAGAAGAAAATATACATGAAACTGATGCAATCTTGGGCTTGGAATTACACCAAAGATAAACTCACAAAGGGAAAAGATGGATAAATTTGATTACATCTCATTTTTATAGCTTCTGCTTGATCCAAACATCTTTAACAAAGTTTTAAAAAACAGTCAAAAAACCAAGGATGGTAGGGGAGAATTCATGACAAAATAATTAATAAGCTTAACATATAAAGAACTTAAAAATCAATAAGGAAAATATAAACACCCCAACAGAAAAATAAATAAACAAAAGTTATGACAAGGCAGATCATAGAGAAAGAATACAAATGGCATACAAGGATATAAAAGTTATTCGATCTTATTAATAATAAAATAAATGTAAATCAGGACAAGAAACATAATACTTTTAATCTAAAAGATTAATATATATTATTTTTAACAACACAAAACCTAATGTTGTTCAAAGAACACAGGCATTCTTATACACTGTTGGCAAGAACTCAGAGTGGTTTAACATCTTTAGATGACAGTTTGGCTATAGAATCAATTTTGTTCCAGAAATTCTACTTCCTAACTTCACTTGTTAAATATAACAAAAAGTATTGCAAAGGTATTTAGCATAGAATTTGTTATAATAGCAAAATAGTGGAAACACACTAAATGTCTGTCTCCAAGGAAACAGCTAAATAACTAATGATAGACCCATATCATTGAGTTCCATGTGGCTATTAAAAATGATGACATATGCTTAATGTATTGACATAAAATAATGACTTCGGTGTATTGTGAAGTGAAAGTAACATATTATTAAGCAATATAAATGTAATTATTCCATTGTTATAAAAATTTTAAGTGTATGTGTAGGGGGCGGTTTATGCATGCATAAGAAACAGTATGGAAAAACAAACATCAACATGTTAACAAGAATTACCATTGGATGATGGCATTACAATTTGGAGATACTTTGTTTCTTTTATTCTTTCAGTTTTTTCTTTTTATTTCTTATAATGAGCATATTTCACTTTTATCATTAAAAAGATAGACAAAAGTGAAAGTACTTTAAGAAAAGAAGATATTCTCATCTCCCGAGACTCTTTTCATTAGAGCTATTACACTAATATTTTACCCACCAAAGTGCAACAAGTGTTCAGTCACTGGGAGGGATCAACATTTACACTTGGGTGGCTGGGAAGCCTTTGTCTCCTGCTAAGCCAAGAGGAGAATCAGGCTTCTGTGGATCAGATAATTGTGAGCAGAAGTTCCTGGATGCTGTCCTGAGAGAGCATCTGAGTGAACTCTCTTGTTCTCTGCCCATAAAAACTCTGTAATGAACAAGGTATTTGATACATCCTAACATATTTTCCATTTGCTTCTGCACTGTTGACTGGCAGGTGGATCAGCAGTGAGTATTGAATTGTTCAAGAAAAGTCAAAGACAACTCTCAGGACTATTCTTATGCCATAAGTGTCTTAAACTTGGAAGACAAAGGAAAAGTTAATAAAACATTTTTTGACCCTCAAATCAACCACCTGCCACCCTCCCAGTTTGCCCATACACACATCAATATATGCCCACAGACATTATTATTCTCGCCTCTCAGGTCTCACGCAGAAAAACCAGAGATGTCATAGAGAATCCTCTTAGGGATACACCATGTGTCCCCCACTTGAGTAATTACAACCTATGTTCATCCAGGCTGGGCAGGCTGACCTTGTCTCTTACATTCTTTATTAAACAACATCTGTACCTCACTCTCCTATTGTGGTGAGGTAAGAAAGAGATTCTCGCACAGCCTGGCAACAGCTGTTTTATCATTCCATTTACAATCTATGAGAATACCAAGGAAAAACTCCCAACTGTGAAGCCAGGATGATTGGAAACACTCTGAGCTCCAAATTAAAAAGAAGAAAATTGCACCAAACCTCAGAGAGATTTTTTTTTTCTATGCTTCACATGGAGGCCTCCCACCATCACTGACTCCTTGATTAAATTGTTAAAGTTTAATAAATTATTATCATGTTCCTGTGGAAAACTATAACTTAAAATTTTTTTTGTAACTAAAAGCTCTACATACTTGCTAGTAATTTTTCCCCTAATGCTGATTAAAAAAAAAAAAATTCACATAGAAACACTCCCCAGCAACACACCCTAATCATGGCATTAGGCATTAGACATACTTCACTCAGTGAGATTCCAGACAAGTAACATTACAATTCATCCTCACATCAGCAATTGTTACATCAAAAAGAAAAGACAGAGACATAACTAAATGAATTGCACAGAGAAAGGCAAGTGGATAGAGAGAAATAGCTTTCATTTGCACATTTATACAGCTCAGGAATCTACTAAAGGTGTGTAAGAAACAAAATCTGAAACTTGTTTACCCATGGGGTTTTTTTTCATTTGTTAGAAAACTTCAATTTTAAAAAGGTAAGGGATAAATAGGTGATTGGAGAAGACTATATGGTGAATTATTCATTCTAGCTGGGCCATTCCAGGTCACAAGACAGGAGACTTCTTATAATCTTACACATAATAGAGATCTGGGATGACAGAAGCTCTGTTAAATCAACTCATACTGCATTCAATTCTTCAGAACACGGTGCTGATAAGGCATTGGTAGACCCAGGAGAGAAACATCTGAGACGAATTGTCAGGAATCACAGAAAAGCAGGTCAGAATGGAAGCCTGTTTTTTAAAGCAATTTGTCCAGAAGGCCAGACAAAGGAAAAATATCGTAGAAGGTTCTTTCTCTTCCCCTGACTTCATGTCACCATTATTAAGATGACTACAATAATAGGCTAAACAGCATATTTTTAGAGTGGAGAGGAAAGGGAAAAAAATTCAGCCCAAAATTGGTGTTTTATAACAATTTGAATGGTTATAAAGATAATATGTGTGCATAGAAGAAATTTTGAAAAACACATAAAAGCAAAAGAGAAATAATCTTTCCTCTCACAACTTAGAAATAAAAACAATCATTAACATTTGGCATAAATCCTTTTGGTCTATTTTTTGTGGACGTATATGTATTTGATGGTGACAATAAATCTAAAACACACATATATGCCCACACAAAATTCTCCCCCCAATTGGATAAAAATATATATATATGTAATCTCCCCCCAAAAAATATATATATATTTTTAGCTGTCCCGATCATTTCTTTCTATTTTTAGCAGAGACAGGGTCTCGCTCTTGCCCAGGCTGGTCTTGAACTCCTGGCCTCAAGCGATTCTCCTGCCTCAGCCTCTCAAAGTGCTAGGATTATAGGTGTGAGCCACCGTAAAATGTGATGGTAGTGTTGCAGCCTCCTAACTCTGTATAATTAAATCCTGGAATTAGCTACAATATCGGTTAAAAGGGAAGTACCAAAGTGATACAAATATGCCTTAAACATTTTACAATAACTAAAAACATACAAATGAACATTCACTAAGCTTTTGAACTAGTGCCAATACTTTTTTTTTTCGGAGTAGGAATCTTCTTATTACAGTTGCAGGGGCATCTTTTTTGCATAAATTACACCCATAATACATAACGTATCTACAATTTCCAGTTTTACTTTCTTTAAAGAGGAACAAGAACACACAAACACTTGTGGAACAATCTAAGTGCAAAATATTTTTAGATTTTCTTAATATTTTCCCCCACACTAAAGTTAAGACCGATTTGTTTAATTACTTTCCTTATCAAGATTTTCCAAACATTCCACTTAGTTTGCCCATCCATGCATCATTATTTTACACAATATTTAATAAACTCATATAATTTCAGCAACAAACACATTTGAAAAACAATTTATGAACGAATTCAACTGATCTCGTGAGCAGATGCCTCTGCTGAGGGAATCTGAACAGCCCAGCACACCAGAGGATAAGCCACTGGCCTTGAGCATACAGTATCCTCTGAGCGCAAGTCCACGGTGTTTCCGAGGGATGGGAAACTTCAAATAAGACAGCCAAAAGCTAAGTGCTTAAGGTTGATTTAAATATTAATTGAGGCAACGCATGCGAAATGTTCAGGACAATGCTTGGAACCTAATTAGCTCTTGATAAACACTAGCTAAAAAGAAGAAGAGAAGAAGAAAATGACAAAGACCTTTTCTGCTATTTCCTCAAGACCATTGGAACTCAGTCCAGTTTAGCCAAGGCCAAGCAAAGAGAGCATAGATGTTGAGGACCTGATGTCAGGCCAGAATCAGATCTATGAAGATGGGGACCTGGTAAAAATCAGACGCAGCAAACTGAAAGTACTATGCAGAACACAAGTTGTCTGATTCTGATGCCAAGCTATCACTGGACATTGGATCCCAGAGTTGGGTAGAACCATACAGATGATAAGCAATAAATTGCCAGTGAAGACTTAACTAAGAAGAAATTATAAACCTGAATCTTCCTGTTTTTAATCAATTTTTATCATCATCCTTCTGTATCCTAAATAGAAAATTCATCTCATACCACCAGCTGTTTTCTTTTAAATTTTACCACACAGCAAAAAGGATAATAGTTAACATTAGGTTTCAATGAGCTACACTTTGAGGATGTAGGGAATGCAATGTGAAAGTAGAAAGAGCTTAGCTTTCTATAAAACACAGAATTAACAGAGCAGACGCTAATGATCAGTAGATGCAGTATCAACAATGTAAATAAATAACAACAGTTCGACAAATTCATTCAAAATCCTAGAGAGCTAGAGTTGAAACTGATTTCTTTTGCAGATAATCAATACTGAGAAGATTAAAGAAAAATAGGAGTTAGGGGAGTCCTAGGACTGGAGTTGTAATTAATAAGAAAATGGCCAGGCATGGTGGCTCACACCTGTGATCCCAGCACTTTGGGAAGCCAAGGCAGGAAGATGTCTTGAGCCCAGGAGTTTGAGACCAGCCTGGACAACACAGTAAGATTTCATCTCTATAAAATAACAACAACAACAACAAAAAGAAGAAAATGTAATCAAAGAACTATTTCTCAAGTTTTAATATGACATGCCTATGAGTAGCAGAACAAAGAATGAGAAAAGAGACATTTCCTTACACAACAATTTGAAGCAAATATCAGCTGGATCTCAGGCCAAATTTGGGTCACATAAATTTAGGTCAACCTTCATAGGGTCACAGCCCACTTTGATAGTCTGTGAAAAGCTATGGACCCCAAAGTAGTTTTTTAGCATCTTGTAAAGCTACATGCACTTAACATATAACCTAGTAATTGCATTGTTGGGCATTTATTCCAAGGAAATGAAAACTTACATTCACACAAAAACCTATAAACTAATGTTTGTAGCAGTTTTATTCGTAATAGTCCAAAATTGGTAACAACTTAGACGTCCTTCAGAGGGAAAATGGCTAAACAAATCATGGTAAATTCCTACTGTGGAATATTGCTCAGCAATAAAAAGGAGTGAGCTATGGATACACTCAACAACTTGAATGAATCCCGAGGGACTTAATGCCGAGTGGGAAAAAAGCAAACCTCAAGGTCCAAATCATATGATCCCATTATATAACATTCTAACAAAACTATAGGGATGAAGACTAGATTAGTGTTTACCAGGAATTATGATAACAAGGAGAGAGGTGGCTGTGGTTATATAAGGGGTAACACGAAGTATCCTTGTGGTCGTGGAACAGTTCTGTACCTCAGTAGTGGTGGTGGTTACGTGAATCTTCATGTGATACAATTGCACAGAACTACACACACAGACAAACACACACACAAATGGGTACACCTAAAACTCATGAAATTTCAGTGAGCTCTGTGATTTGTACCAATGTCAGTTTCCTGGGGCTTGATATTGTGCTATAGTTATGGGACACGTCACCATTGGTAGAAACACAGGACACTCCTATACATTTTGTTTTTTGCAATTTCCTATGAACCCATAATTATTTCAAAATAAAGTTTTTAAAAAGTAGGTCAGTACGTATGAACTAATATGGAAATATGTACTCATATTACTAAAGTCAGTTGCCAAATAGAATTACGGTGTGATCCCCTGATGAGGAGGGGGATTGAGGATGTAAAGAGTGAAAATCAAAGAAAAAAGGATTTTAAGTTTTTACTTGGCATACTTCTGTGTTGCTGAATTTTTTTACTTGATATTCTCTGCCAAGTTTGAATTTTTTATAGTATGGACATATTCCTTTTAACATCTAAGAAAGCAAATAATGATAAAGTAATGAGATAAATTATTTCAAAAATCTGTGGACCCTCTCCCCCCAAAAAATCAGTACAGTTCTGTGCACCATTGTAGCAATCTCACAGACCCCAAAACCCACTCATGGATCTCCTGAAGGGTACGTGTCTCTGACTAGGAACCCCTGCTTTCAAAAAACAGATGCCTGCATGAGTGGAGAGAAGTGGGTCAGGGGACCTATTAAATATACTCTGCAATCACCCTGGGCTCTGTTCACTGTGACGCTCAGCCGCCCTCAAGTGGGAAATAAAGATTCATTCCTTTGTTTCTTTGGAAGTGACTAGATAGGGAACTCTGTGTTGCAACTTTAGGAACCATACCAAGGGTGATCATAACAAACATGAAGGAATACATTAACATATAAATAACTTATTACTAAGAGTACTTAGAACAACATGAGGAAATAGAATGGTTCTTTGAGCATTTGTTTACTAGCCTTATTCCAGGCAATATGCTAGACACTGAAAATAAGGCATTGAGAAAAACAGGCTTGTTTTCTACCCAGAAACTATCGAGTGCCTGAAGGCATGGGAATGTTCTTGGCCTGCTTAATGCAAAATGTCCTATCTAGTTGAAAACATTCAGTTTATGAACTACTTGTATAAAGGATATATAAGAATTATGGAACCAGAGTCAAAATATTTTATATCAGTCCTTAAACAAAATATATGAAGACTATCTGATGCATACATTTTGTTATTTTACATTGTATTTTACATATTTTATTATATATAGGAATAGAGAGAGAGAGAACATGCTCATCCAGAACCCTTTTCAAATAAACATTGGTTTTAATCTTCTGACCCAAACATGGCAAAGAAAGCTAAATGATTCAATAATCCAGCCAAAAGATAGCTTGTTGGGTTTTTTTTAATGACTTGTGTGGTAGAGAACTACAATGGTACCATAATGGGAACAAGACTGGTTGGAAGACATATGAAATACTAAAAATCCAAAGTTGAGAAGCAGCATGGCATAGAACACATGTGGTTAATGTTACCAATTCTGCAGCAAGACTGCCAGGGTTGGAATCCTGAATCTGCCTCTTAACAGCTGTATGACCAAGGGAGTTATCTAACTCTCTCTGGTTCAATTTCCTCATCCATAGAATGGATGCATGATAGAACTGTAATGAGGGTTGAATAAATTAGAGTGCCATGAAAGTGTTTGTCAAACTTTTTAGTAACTATTTTGTATTAAAGTTCTCCAGAAAAATAGAATCAATAGAATAGAGAGAGAGAGAAAAAAATGTATTATAAGTAATTGGCTCACCTGATTATGGAGGCTTGAGAAGTCCCCTGTACTGCCACCTGCAAGCTAGAGACCGAGGAAACCCAATGGTGTAATCCAGTCCAAGTTTGAAGGCTTAGGAACCAGGGGAGCCAATAGTGCAGTTCCCAGGCCAATGGCAGGAGAATACTGATGTCCTCACTCAAGAAAGTCAGGCAGAAAGAGAGCATTCAATCTTCCTATGCCTTTTTGTTCTGTTCGGGCTCTCAACATATCGGAAGATGCCTGCCCACATTGGGGAAAGCAGTCTGCTTTACTCAGTCCACCAATTCAAGTGCTAATCTCTCCAGAAACACCCTCACAAGCACACCCAGAAATAATGATTAACCAGATACCTGGACATCTCGTTGCCCAGTTAAGTGAACACATAAAAGTAACCATCACACATTTGTCGGACAGAAACCAAATGCTGTGTATGTTCAGAGGAAACAAATTCCTGGAAGAGGAGTTATTTGACTGCGTAGGAATCTACCAGGTGGTGGTGTGAAGGAGTGCTCTCTCCCAGATGGAATCCAGGCAATGGCAAAGGCAGGAGAGTGTGAGCAGGTCTGAGGAAAAGCGGACAAGCACACGTGCCTGCAGCCTTGGAGTCATGCCTCATGAAGACATTGGCCTGAGGGGTAGATTAGAGGCTCAGCAAACAAGACCCTGACTGCCAATTGAAGGTCGGGATTTCACTTAATGAGTAATGCTACACCTCTGTAGGATTTTTGAACAAAGGAGACCTCTTACCTGTCCTATACTTGGAGAAAGTCAACCTGTCCCATGGTTTAGATCAGGAGGAAGACAGTTACGAAACTATTGTATAATAAAAGATCGGGAGAGGTATAGTAAAGGCCAAAGCAGAATCATAATAGATGAATAAGAGAAAGAAATGAATTATAACTGAGTAAAGAGAGCAATGGAAGAAATGGCAGGGCCAGTAAAAGCAATAGAAAAATATGGATATAAATCTGACAAATTATTACATGTCAAGCATTCTGAGCACTTTCCCACAAGTTTTCACATTTGATACACCAAATAATCATATAAAGATAACTATGGAAACTGGAAAAAAAAAAAAAACTACCCCCTTGTTTACTCAGTAAGAGACTGAGGCTCAGAAAAGTGAAATTATTTGCCTAGATCACATGGCCAGTTAGAAGCAAAGCCAGGATTTGAACCCAAAGCTCCTTGACTCCAGAGCTCATGCTCATGACACTAGACCATGCCAGTCAGGGCAGGGGAAGTGGGGTGAGAGATGTCAACTCTTTCTGGACACATGATGGGACACCCAGATGAATTTGTTGAATGGGTAGCTGGAAAGGCCTGATGAAGTCTGAGGAGGAGATTAGGGCTGCAGAACGGAATTCAGAAGCTTCATGGAGGTTTTGTAAAAATTAGTGAAGTCACTGAAGTGAATAATCAATAACAGATCATTTATAATTATTAACTTGCACGTTCATGTGCTGGGATGTAATCACGTTTGTCTGAAGAGCCAACACAGCAGTTTTAAAGGGATTCACAAACAGAAGAAAGCTGCTGTTCTCTCCAGTAAGCAATATTTTAGTGGCAAAACACCCTGTGAATGGTTTGTGAGTACAAAGCAGCAAGCATGTGAATAGCTTTTTACAATATCACGTTCTCTCCTTCCACTTGGGAAGGAAGCACAATGCTACCATAAGCAGATACTAACAGAGCACAGATGCTGGCGCTGATGTCAGCTTAAACGCTGCCGCCCCCCAACAAAAAAAAAAATTCCCAAAGTACCATGCCTGCATAAATCTTATATTTTTATGAATCACTGCCATTATAGCAAGCTCACACTGAAAATTTGTGTCTTAGATGTGAATGGATCTTTCTAGCTAGTTTAGTTTCTCTCAGACTCATAATTTATACTTGCCCACGTATCATGTCCAAAGAAGGCTTTGCCGCCCAGGTTGCCCAAATGGCAGCCTGTACCCAGTATGGATGAAGTTCGAAAATATAGTTTAATTGTAATCCAGAGGAGCAAAATCAGTCTGATGCTTCTGTTGTCATATTGTAAACATCCAACCATGGATTCAACATTAATATTTCCATTTCTTATCAACAGCAGTTTCCCAGAGCTGACAAATACATTCCTCCATACAATTTTATGCTTTATAAAAGGTGACCTATACTTTCTTTTCAAATGCAGTTTCTTTAATGAAAATATTGTAATGTCAGTCCATGCAAAGCAAATGCATATTAATATGCGTTTACATCTGTCTCATATTAATATTCATGCCTGAATCCACATCCCTACACAAAGCCAATTTTCTGACCATCTGTGTGATGGCTGGTGGATGCAATGAATAAATTTTATTTGTGAGGGGAGTGATAAATCATGTATCTTCAGTTTTTCACCCACAATCTTTCCTCCTAGGTGCAAAAATGTTTTTATCGTGGTTTGGAATATTAAAGTAAATGAAACGGATTAACCCTTTAACATTCCTACAGATACTGGCAATTTTATAAAGGCCATGAAAATGCAATCTCAATAACTCTAACCGAAAATAAGGAAAAGGAACTGTGGATTTACTTGTTTAGATTTGATATCCCTGGTTTCTATGTGAGTTCCAGGCTTCTACAATAATTTTATGTGTTGTTTAAAATGTACTCTAGCTGTTTCTGAGATGTTTCACAGACGAAAACAAGGCTTCTGCAAAAAAAAAAAAAAAAGCATATTACTGAAGAAACTCCTTACAGCCATCAAACATCTTTAAAGTCTTACGAAGTATAAACATACACAAAGAAAAAGATTTCAAACAAGAAAGAAGATCCCAAACAAGGAAATCTTATCAGTATTTACATAATGATCTTGATACTTTCCGTTTTACCCAAGTGAAATATCAAGATTTCAGTGGTAACAATGTGTTTGTAAATTTGGTGATCTATTAAGCAATATTGCATCCAAACCTTAGAAACAATTACCTTTCAGGATATGAGACAAATGCAGTTAACCTGGCAAACAGAGCCCAAAGAGAAGGATTAAATTGAAAAGCAAACATATCATGGTAGGGAGAGTCTGAAAAATATTGCACACTGAAGAAAGAGGAATGATCTGATGGCTTGAATAATGAAAGCCATGTCAGGTGGTCTAAGATGGTTTCCTTGCCTCTTCCAGGAATGCTTCCTATGAATTCTAGATGAATGGGCTACTAGATTGAATCCAAACCCAAAGTTTCAATTTGATTTGATTTACCTTCTCTGAGTTAGACAGGGCATTTCTAAGGTCATCAAGAATGTTCACAGTCACAAAGAGTACCAACCATAATAACTTCCAGGTCAAAGCAGAAATAAATTGGAACTTCTTGTTCTCACTCTCCGGATGCTGAAAGTTTCTACTTTTGCTGTAATGACACTGAACCAAGTGACAAGGTCAAATGGGAACTCTCATAGCTATCAATTGACTGTAGATACAGCCCCAGTTAGCAAATGGATATCTAAATCATAAATGTAGCAGGGTCAAAGAAATTTTGTCTCAAATAAGCAAGTTACTTATTGAACGCCTGCTACTTGCAAAGCACCATGCTGAGAACGAGCTCCAGATGCCATGTTGCCTTCAGAAAGCTTACTGCCTAGCTAACAATGAAGATAGACTCTCCCACAAGAAGATTCTCAACCATGAAGTTGGTGTATGATAAATATGAACTGGATACTATAAAAGTAATATAAAAGATAGTGAGATTCTCATCATCCCAAATAATCAAGAATCCTCTCCAAGTGGAATTTAAGATCAATCTTGAAGGCTGAAAAGGTTCAGATGATTGGAGAAAGAGAATTCACATCAGGTGGGAGAAACTTTCTAATGGCTCAGAGCAGGAAGTATTTAATGGGAGTAAGTAGGAGTAATGGGGGAAATTGTGGGTAGATCGCTCTGGTTACAGCTGAGAATTATGTCCAAAACTATAGGAGTTAAGGGAAATGATTTTAGGTGGTACACACATAGATATTAAATAACATTGAATTATAAAATCAGAAAAATAATCCCTTGGTAACTCTCAGTTAATTCTCTTAAGTAGCTCAAGAAGAGGTACTCAGTTTGGTGCCAATATATCTTTAACACCACTGCAGTACTTGCTAAATCCCTCTTTTTAACAAAAGATGAACCAGCCTCAAGGCTCAAAGTCTACAGACTAAAACTTGATAAGTGTTTCATTTTACATGTTTATTTTTAGTATCATTTCATTTTATACCAAGTAGTACTTGCTGATCTTCCATTTGTGTGGTTATATAATATTTCATCTCAAAGAAATTTTGTTTAAAATTGTAAAAAATTAGTTGTTTTAAAAAATAGATAATAGAACTGGTGAGGGTGAAAGCAAATGACTTAAAGTTTGGATCTAACATGACATAGTAACTGGCAAGATGGAAAGATGAGGTAATCTCAGTTCAGAAATGCCTCAATGTATAGACTGACTGGTTTAAATTCCAGCCTTTGATTTCAATTCAATTTGATAATTCTAAATATCTCTGTTTTCCTTATACATGTGATACTGAATAGGCATTGCTGAGGTCATGTTTGTAAAACTCTTTCAGGCCTAGACTTTTTTAAAAATATATGCCTAAAGCAATTTCATATAAATGCAAAAGGAACATTATCTAAATTGACATAAGAGATGGAAGAAAACACAATAGGTCACCAAGCCTTATCCCTCAGAGATCTACCATAAGAGATATAAACATAAAATACTTCGCCAGAAGCGAAAGGATATTGCTTTCATTAGATTGCTCAGGACTTCACACCATATACTTAAGTATGATTTAGCATAATATTGATACTTGTTTATATTTGCCACCTACCTATTTCACAGTAATATTGTAAGGATTAGTGATATATAATGTTTCTTAAGCTTTCTCGGCTCTTAAAAGAAAATATACACTATAAAATCAAGGTGATAGTAATAATAGTCATCATCATAATAGCAATAACTGCTCATGCATTTTCAAACATGGGCTCTGTGTTGACGGAAAGGGAAATTAGGCTGTGAGCTAAAAATGCAGGCGTCTCAGCCAGTTAGAACACAAAGACTTAGGGTAAGAGTGATGCTATCTACAATTTATCATGGTCTCAAGTGGGGTCTGAGACATGGCATCTGTAACAACTCCCAGGTTAATGATGCTGCTGGTCCGAGGCCACACTTGGGGAAGTCAGACCTTCACCACTCTTTCAGGGTCAGGTCTAAAATGTACACCATTGACTGCCAGAGGAATTACGGGAATGTGTCTGAATATATCTTGGAAAGTCTGTATCACCATTGCGTATGGCTGCCCCATTTGTGTCACCTTTATACCTGGTATTCTATCTCCATTGTCCAATCCACCACTTACATGAAAATTATTTTCCCCATTGTCTCTCTGCCCCACTCTCACTTCCAAACCAGATGTGAAATCTTTAAGAGCAGAAACCAGCTAGGCGTGGTGGCTCACACCTGTAATCCCAGCACTTTGGGAGGCCAAGTCAGGAGGATCACTTGAGCTCAGGAGTTCCAGACCACCTTCAGCAAGAATGAGACCCTGTCTCTACAAAAACTAGAAAACTTAGCCAGGCGTGATGGCATGTGCCTATAGTCCCAGCTACTTGGGAGGCTGCAGATCGCTTGAGCCCAGGAGTTGGAGGTTGCAGTGAGTTGTGATGACACCATTCCACTCTAGCCCAGGTGACAGAGCAAGACACTGTCTCAAAAAAAACATAAATAAATAAATAAAAGAGCAGAAACCATCATTTATTCTGAAAACTGATCATAAGATTTGAACAAAGATTTTTGTTCAAAAATTTTGATTTCAGAACTCTTTGTAACATCAAAAAGGAAATTTTCTTATAAAATATTTAACAATGTAGCATATGTTCATGATATGACATGGGGTTAAAAAGCAGGATACAAAACCATGCTCAGTATTATTTAAATTTAAATATATTTAATGGATAAAGAGAAGTATGGAAAGTAGGGTATGTAAATAATAAATTAATTAGCAACTTGTCTTCATTAGTGCTGAGGAATCAGGAAGACAATGGAGATGGCATATTCCCCTCCCCACCCCCCACTGAAGAACAGTAAGGCCTGTGAGGTTGTAGGCGCTATTGCTCCAAAAAGGCGTTGAGCATGGAGGCTGAGAGTGGAATGACAGATACCAGAGGCTGGGAAGGATGTGTGGTTGGGAGAGGGGGATGAAAAGAGGTTGGTTAATGGGTACAAACACAGAGTTAGGCAGAAGGTATAAGTTCTGTTAACATCATATTGTATATTTCAAGGTAGCTAGAAGAGAGGACTTGAGTTGCTTCTAACACAGAGAAATGATAAATACTCAAGGTGATGGATACCCCAAATACCCTGACTTGATCATTACACATTTTATGCATGTATTAATAACAAAACATCACATGTACCCCATAAATATGTAAAATACTATGTATTTAATAAAAATACTTTTTAGAAAGGAGTTAACATCATTAGTGTTTCAGTCATAGCAAGAGTGAGCAAGCTGGACCTTCATGGGACAGAGACAATATAAAGGGAATAGCAGGCCATGGCCCAGATCCAGGGAGAGAGTCTGATTCCTTAAGCCTAGGGAGATGGAGGAGTCCAAGCATGAGTTGCTGCTCTCTGGCACTCTTTTATGTGCCTTGCAGGTAGGTGTGGCTCACAGGGATCTGGGCCATGAACAGCGGTCCCCAGGGAGCATAACACCTGGGAGTCCCCATCATGGAATGGTCAATGGGCTAGAAATCAGAAGCCTTCCCAATTTTCCAAGACTGCAAGTTCTTGAGGTCTTTTACAACCTCAAGGGAAAAATTGGCCAATGCAAAACCAAGTTAGTTAGGAGCTAAGTCAGATTTAATGGAATGTGAGAAAAATCCTTTCCTTGTTTGTGTGTGTGTGAAACAGAGTCTGGCTCTGTTGCCTGGGCTAGAGTGCCAATGCATCAGCCTAGCTCACAGCAACCTCAAACTCCTGGGCTCAAGCAATCTTCCTGCCTCAGCCTCCAGAGTAGCAGGGACTACAGGTGCATCCACACCAGCTAATCTTTTCTATTTGTTAGTAGGGATGTGGTCTTGCTCTTGCTCAAGCTGGTCTCGAACTCCTGAGCTCAAGCGATCCTCCCACCTAAGCCGCCCAGAGTGCTATGATTATAGGCCCTAGCCACCATGCCCAGCTGAAAAATCCTTTCTTAAATGTGATTTTTTTCTTACATGACAGTGTTATAGGGCAGGACATATACATATACATGAAATGCTGGGAGAAAATACCCCAAAATGTTACTGCTAATATTTAGAAGTTGGTTTATAAGTGATTTGACTCTCTTCTTAAAACATTTTCATATTTTTCAAAAATCCCAAAAAACACCTTAATTGCCTCTAGAATTAGGAAAGAAAATACAAGAAATGACATTCTTTAAAATCAGGGCACATATCTTATTCACCTATTTTATATGCAGTACCTAACACTGTGCTGGTACACAGCAGGCAGTCAAAAAATAACTAAATTAAATTAAATAAACATTCAAAGCCCATGCCATAATGGTAAGTTAATGCAATTTCTCTAGTGTGCAAGAAACAGTCCATGCGCATATGAAAGAAAATAAGTTATTCTGAGAATAGCTACTCTGAGAATAGCATTTTATATAAGATTATTAAAAATTATTATGAGAGAGGTATTATGTAAAGCATTGAGCAAAGGCAGTGTAGGCTCAGGGCAGTGTCCTTGATTTGGCAGCAGAGGCTTTGCTTAGGTGCCATGTTAGCCACTAAGTGCAAACCTCCAATGTCTCATCTATAAATACAAGTTCTACTTATACATGGCATCTTTAAGATCAAATGAAGTCTAGAATGTAAAAGCAATTTTGAATCTATGATGTACTATACTAGACTATTTTGATTATTAGAGCTTATATTTGGCAGAATGGAAAAGAAAGACAAATAATATAGGTAATTCTTTTTAAGTCATTAATCAAGTAAAAAGATTGAGCTAGACATTTATTTCATGTCCCTGCCTCTTTGTCCAGTGAGTGATCTTGTAAGTCAGCTCTTAACATAATCACAAACTAATGTGATAAAAAATAAATTTAGGAAGAAGAAGTAGAGGTTGGTCAGAGACTTCCTATGCTTTACTGTCTGGTTCACTCATGTATTCATTATCTCAACAATATTTGTTGTCAGACACTCACCTCGGAGCTAGAGATTCAGGAGTGAGTGAGATCAAGATCTCTGCCCTAGTATAGCTTTCATTCTAGTGGGGAAGAGATCAATAATTAACAAGCAAACAAATAAAGAAGAGACTCCAAGACTGGGATAAGTGCTATGAAGAAAATAAGTGGGACTGTGGTCACCAGCCTCCAAAATGGTCCCAAAGACCCTGCCTCCCTATAGCCATGTCCTGTGATGTCCCCACCCATGATGTATGGAGTTGGTCTGACTGACCAATGGAACATGGCAGAAGTGATAGTGAGTCACTCCCAGACTCGGTTATAGAGGATAGATACTGTGGCTTCCATTTTAGTCACTTTATTATGCTCTGTCTCACTCTGGGGGAGAAGCCAAGTGTCATATCATGAGAACACTCAGACGGCCTGTGGAGAGGCCCATGGGGCAAATAGCAAGCAAGAAACTGAGGCCTGCCAACAACAGGATGAACAGCCTTAGAAGTGGACCCTCCAGCCCACAGACGACTGCAGCACAGCTGACAGCTTGGCTGCAACCTCAGGAGAGACCCTGAACCAGAACCACTAGATCCCAGATCCCTGTCACACAGCAAGCGTGACACAATCAATCTTGCTGTTTTAAGCTGCTGAGTTTGGGGAAATTTTGCTACACAGCAATGGATGAGTAAAACAAGGATGCTGAAATAAACTGGGCGGTGGATTGAAAAGACCTGCTTGAAGAGATGACATTTGCTCAGACCTGAAGGACAAGAATGAGCAATGCAAAGGGAGGCCAGGCTAAGGGAGCAACCAGCAGAAGTGGGAAAGGACTAGGAATGTTTGAGAAGCAAACAAACTTTCCTCCCCCTGCGATTCCCGTTTTCCATCAGCGCACCTGCTACACTTATGCTCCTCCCTGCAGTGTTTCTCGACTACCAGCATTTGGGCTGATTCTTCTTAGTACAGGACTGCCTCATATTGCAGAATGTTCTGCACCCTGAGTCCCTCCCACTAAGTGCTGACAGAACCCCCAATTCATGTGACAACCTCAAGCTCCCTCCTCCCCCACTTTTCAAAATCCCCTCCAGGAGGGCGATATCATCTCCAGGTTAAAACCACACAGTCTGGCCTACAGACACCACAGGCTGTGGTAACTAAAAAACGCTTGTGGACATCCAAGGTTTAAGATGTGAAACGCAGCCCCACCACTCCTCAGAAAATGGACTTCATTTCTCTAAACCTCATTCTGCATAGTTGGTAAATAAGCCTTCCAAGGATTAAAGGGAATAACATATGTAAAATAGCACAGGTCTGGCCTATGGGACATGCTTAGCACGAAAGCTATAATGCAATTATTTCTCTTCTTTGCCTAGCCAAATCCCTCTTACTCTTTAAAATCAAACTGAAGCCAAATCTTTTCCAGGAAACTTCGGTGGCTCCTCTTACCCACTTCTTTGAATTTTTAATGCATACATTGCCAATTGATGCCTTCCTTGAGGGAAAATGGCACAGGATGGCTATTGCTCTCTGTGGAAGCCACAGGTGTATTCAGGACAGTCTCTTAAGCCACATGGACAGGGTTCCTGTTTTGCCCCACTGCAGGCCACAGTGACAGGTCAGCTTGCTTCCTGCCTTTCTGTAGCACCTCCTCAACCCCTTGAGGTTTCCCACCCTCTTAAGATTGGTTGTGGAGTTGGGTAGTTTCTACAGCACCTACCACCCCTTCTTTGCTGCTGCAAAGAAAAACACAGACGCCTTTAAAATCCAAATGCCAGCTGCCTCGATGTCTCCATAAAAGTTTCTGGCACTTGTGGGTGGGTAAGGGTGGTAGAACAGCCTCAGCCTCAATTTTAAAAATGCTCAAGCATGAATTAACATCACCCAACATCTCAGCAGAATTCTATTTCCCTAGTTTCCCACTGCTTTGATTTTCTGCTTTCAGTGTGTTCTCTCTATCTCTGCTATGCATCTTTCCGCCTTCATTCTCTTCTCTCCAGCCCATTTCCACTCCAGTGTGAGATGTGGCTCCTTTTTCCTTTTTACTCCCCCACAAACTGTCGGCAATGTACAAAGACATGAGGCAGAGCTTTGGAAGTGGCAGAGGAAAGTCCAGCACAGCCAACAGCTGAACATTTATTATTAGAAGTCTTGTTAGTAACAGGCCACCAGCCCCCAATCTCCTGAAATGCATTTCCCTCCCCAAAGCATACTGATCAAGACAGAGGATAAAGCTTAAAAAAAAAAACAGGAAGTTTAAAAGATAGGAAATATTACAAATTCTCAGCATGGATCTTAGATCTATCATTCTGACTTTCTTTCTCAAATGGCATCAAAGCTCTGTTAACCAACGATTTGCCTTCTTTTTGTTGTTGTTGCTGTTGTTGTTTCTCTAAAGAACAAAGCCCAAAACTGCCTCTTTCCACAATCACTTACCTTACATTGGATTGAACTCTTCATTTTTTTTAAAGAATCCCTCCTTCTTAAGCCGAAGACACAAATCAGAGATGTAAGCTCTTGTCTTAGTAGGTGCCTGCCTTCCCCTGTGTGAGCTTGGAATTGCCACGCTCCTCCACACTGGAGTGTCTCACCTCTGTTGGTCCCAAGTTCTCACCGACCCTAATTGATTCCTATAAATTAGCCCTTCTTCCCCTGCTAGATTGGAAATCCTTCAGGGCTGGTGCCTGCAGTTTTTACTTCTCTTGTCCCTATGCTCCCAATACCTAGTCCCAGTCATAGAAGTCCTTAATGTATTTATCAACTGATTGATTCTTAAAACCACACCCACTTATCAATCAGTCTATGCTTTCTTCATAACTGACCTCATCCACATGTACCCGTGGCAAAGGCACCATATGTTCGTTCTTATGTTGGACTAAATAAAGAGATTTAGAAAGAGCTTCACACATCATCTGGGTAATTATCCTGTATTTATAATAGATTAATGTCCCTGCATTAATAAATGATTCAAATGCTGCTACAAGGGGTGAGCACGATTATCTGAGCTTATTACAGCCCTGCCTTAAGGGGCTAGCTGGCCACCAGACTGGGTCCCTTGTTCTAATTGTCTGCCTTTGGTCAACCTGGATTTTCAGGCCTTCCTGTCCTGTGGTCCTGATTTCCTCTGTAAAGTAATAATGTTTCTATATCATATATCATCTCAAAGAAAGGCTTGAGGGGTGGAGGTGGGAAAATTTGAATTTTTTTCTAACTTAAGTTGGCCAATCAAAAAGCTTTCCAATTCAAAAGACCAAAGACCTTAGAGATAAGACAAAAGACTGGAAAAATAAGCCTTCTCTCTTTTCATACCTTTAATTGCACTGTTTCTCACATACATTTATTGTTACTACATTGTGTGCTTTTGAATAATATTTATAGCTCCCAAATATTTGGCACCTATTCTGAGCCAGGCAATGGCTAAGCTCTTGCCAGACCTCACCTCATTAATTCTTCACATATTTTTGAGGCAGAAATTATTATACCCATGTCACAGGTAGGCAAACTGAGACTGAAGAGTTAAATGACTTGCCTGGGAAGCAGTGACTAGTATTTGAACTCAGATCTATATGACTCCAAAATTCATGCTCTTAAGCAAGATAAATCTCATGAAGCATATAGTAGGTATAAAAATATTCCGCAGACCCTGCTTTAAGAAATGTCATATATCTTTATTTTCTTTAAACCAAATTAAATCTGACTTCAAGTCCCTATTCCACAGCAGGATTTCAGTCTCAGTCAGTGCTGCATGTTCTCTCAGGAGACAATTCTCCATGGGTCACTCGTGTTTTTACACATCTTGTGAACAGAGACACTGATCGCCCTTTGTTTCAGACAAGCTTTGCAAAGATATTTCTGTAGCAAACAGCCTTGGAAGATAGAGATGGTGTCTCCCTCAGGGCAAAGGGCAAATTATACAAGACTTGCCTATTATACAAGACTGGGGTTCCCTAAGTTCAGGGTTCGTCTCCTATGATGCAATCCATTGAATGTGCAGGTGTCATCTGGCCCTCTTCACATCACCCTATGGGCACTGGGGCTCAGAGCATCAATGCAAAATCGGGATACTCTGGCTGCTAGTATTCCCGAAATAAATTAGCCTTCTCTCTGGCCTAAGAGAGTCTCATATCTGCCAAATTCATGAAACAGTAATGAGTTAACATATCAGCTGCAGGTAAGGTTAGCACTCAGACCCTTCACAGTTCTTGATACCTTCTAGAATCTTACAGAAACCTGGGAGGCACACATGATACCCAAAAAGCAGAGACAAGCATCCAATCTCCCATCCATATGATCACAGCTGGTTCTTTATGGCCCAGGCTCACTTTGTCCATAGAGGGACATTGACTCCAATGGTCCTAGACAATGGAAATAGACAACAGAACCTTTGTCTTGACTAGCAAACCCTGTGTGTAGGGGCCAGCCTTCCATATTGCCATTCCCCTCTGAGGCCATGCCGCCCCTGGGTTCATGGTGAGAGAACAGAGCACAGGAATCCACCACGCCCAGATCTTGCCAGTCTTGGAGGATCTCTTCTTTCTCCTGTTATTCCTTCTTTTACCTGTCTTTTTACCTCTTTCTCCTGATACAGGGCGTTTTAGTATAATCACCTCAATAAGTTTAGGCTGTCAGCAAAGACAGAAAGGACAGTTTTCTTCTGGTCCAGACTTCACCTGAGGCAAGCAGACCCAAGGAGCGGCCACCTTCCCTTTATGCACAGGAAAGACAAAACACAGCTCGTAGCTCAATAAATTATTCTGCCACAACAGGAAGCCCTCAGTGTGATTAACTGTTAACTTTATTTACCTGTGGCGTCTCTTTACCCCTTTTTTCGTATCTTTGTCTTTAGGTATAAGCAGGAATATTTCTCTTGGTCTCTCACTCAGTTACATCAAGGCAGTGGCAAGGAAACTATCTTAGCTCTCTTTCTTCTGGTCCGTCAAATTAATATCATTATCTGAAGTACCACACACAAATAATAATGGTGATGTTGTAACAACAATTAACACCCTCTTTCTGTCCTACATATATTTCTTCTTCCTGCCTGGCTGCCCCCAACAAAGAGGTATGACAAAAAGAGCTGAAAGTGAAACTATTAATAATTCTGCTTTTAGGATTCTTGTCAGTCTTTGAGTTTTGCCTCATTTGCTTGCAACCAGTTAGGTCAATAGTAATGTCCTTTTAACCACTGATGATAGTGAAATATCTATGACAGTTAATATTACTGTACTGGCAAGATTTCCTGTAGGTGCCAACTCTTCTGTTCTCCCAGTTTGAAATAAATCCTCAATTCTCTTAATCCCCAAACAGTCCTGGGTATGTGTTAGCCATTGGTTTTAATGATATTGTCTACATCTCCCTCTCTTGCAAGGCACGGACGGTGCATACACCCTTGGGGATACAAGCTTGTCTAGTTATGAAGAAATGTGGCCCTAGTTATATCTTCAGAGATCTCTCATAAATAATTCTTGCCTGCAAAAAAAGCAATCGAGTCATCTTTCTCATGTTTTATCCCCCTTTGGAATCTTGGGGCTGTAAACTCCCTCTTGCATGAGGGCAGGGTCCTGGCCTTATTCATACTCTATCTCCTAAGCCTGGAAAAGTGTTCAATAAATATTTGTTGACTAAATGAATGACCATGTGAACCAATTAATAGATTTTATGAAGAGCTAAAAGATTAAAATATCCTTGATTCATATCCAAAAGTTAAAATGCTATTCTTTTATGTTTTTGTGGATTCATCCCTTAAGTAAATTGTTCCCTGTAAGTCTGGCACTTAAGGAGGATCAAGAGAAAATATTTCCTTCCATTACTGATAAAATTTGGTAAATATATAAAATTATTCACTGCTTGGACCCTGAAAATAATGGAGGGGGAGTTCTTCCAAGCTTCTAGTTCGTGTTTCTCAACCGGGGGTTCCAAGAGCATGTTGTGTGGAATTGTTTCATGCATTGCAGCACACTTAGCATAATTCCTGTCCCCCCCCACCCCCCCCAAATGTCAAAGGTGCTTCCCAGTCAGTGTGACCTCTCAAAACACCCACACACACTACTTAAGTCTCTTCTTAAGAACTTATTTTAAATGTTAATTCAATGAGTTAGATCCAAGACCCTCCCATTTCCTTAAGGATGGAGTTCAACTCTAATCACACCTGATCAAGTCCTTCATGGCTTGTCCCCATCACCATTGGCAGCTTTAGTTCCTGTGGTGGCCCCACATACCCCTGCCTCCAGCATCACTAGTCTATGTACCATTGCACAAGAGTGCCTTGTTCTTCCACACCCTGTACCTTTACTCATACTGTTCCCTCCACTTAGAATACCATTCTAGAATACCCACGTTCACCCGACTAATACTCATTTTGCAAGGGCAGCTCAAGGATCTCCTCGTCTTGCCTGCATTTTCTGACAATTTCCCCACCTCAGTACCCACTCAGAGACTGTGCAACTGTTTGTTTCTTTGTCAGTCTCCCAGTTAAACATTGAGCTCTCTGAAAATAGAGAGCTTGGCTTCCTCATTTCTGTGTCCCCAGCATCTAACACTGTGTGCACTAGGATATCCCACATACCACACCGATAGTATGTAGTATGCACCAAACCACACAAATCAGCAACAAAGTGCAGGAGCCTACCATGGTGATCTGGGGGCATCGTGGTGAGGGAATAAGACAGACTTGAGCCCTTCTCTCATGATGCTTACAGTCTGGACAGAAGGACAGACATTAAACCAGTAATTTTAACTTCAGAGTGAGTAATAAAAGAAGGGGTGCAGAGAAAGGGCTGGGGGAGAGTACAGCTCAGGCCCTGTCATGCCCAGACCCCCATAAGGAAAGAACAGGGCAAGATGAGTAGGTATGAGCTAGGCAAGGGTGGGCGAGAGAAGTGTCCCAGGCAGAGGCAGTAGATGAAGGGGTCCACCGTGACAAACTACGTATTCTCTTTTGCTGATTCATTAATTCATTGAGTCAAGTTCTGAAGTCCAACTGCCTAGGTCAGATTGCAGGGACCACCATTCGCCATCTGCATGACTCTGGGCAAGTCTCAAATCTGCCTGATTCCCCATTCAGTAAAACAGAGAGAATGATCTTACACTGGGTAAATTTACTGTTAGGACTAATAGAAGAATCTGTTTAAAGCAGCTTGCATAGAGTCTGGCGCCCAGTAAGTGCCCCATAAATATCATCTCCTATCATTTTCTCTTGTTATCATTCCACAAACAGTTAAGGGCGTGCCAACCTCGTGCCAGGTACCATGGTAATCATGAGATACAGAAAGGTGTAAGACGCGATTCTGGCACTAGAAAGGCAGGAGACAGATGTGAGCAAATGGGGACAGTGCATGGACAGGAAATAATGAAAGATGGTTCAATGTTGTTGTTAGAGGTAACAGTAGTCGTAATACACAAGTGCAATAAAGTGCCCCTGGAACTATGACGGGATCTGGGAACTGAGGAGAGAAGATGCCGCCTGGCTTTGTCTCATGGGTCCTATCCAACATCTGTCCTGCTCCCAAGGTTCTAGCCAGGCAGCCTCTCCATCCACTCTCTGCCTTCCTCCTGCTGCCCTCTGCCACCTGTGACAGCTTTCTTGTCCCCTAAGCCAGCTCCAAAGCTGTTGGTATCAAAAGCCTCATTCCAGGCCCACCTCCTGCACAAAACTCCCTGACTCCTGCAAACCTCATTGGCCTCCCTCTCACTACTCTGACTTAGCACTGAATGAGAAAGTCTTGTCTTGTCACTGCTTTTTCACAAGTGGGACTAGAAAGACAGCTATCCCCTTAAGTGGTGTGTTGTACAATTGTAAAATAAGGACCTGCGGGCCCATTCCAAGTAATCAAAGAAATATGTTTGTCATGAAAAATTCATATATCAAAATCAGCCAACAGAACATGCAGCATCTTGGAGTCATCTTAGTATAGTTAACTTTCCATACTGTTTGTTCAGAACAGATTTCTCCACCCTCACCCCTACCCCCAGATTATTAAGTCAAAATGTCCATGGGTGAAATGAGGGAATCCGTTTTTAACATACTCCCCAGGTGATAAGTATTAAAAATACATTTGGCAAATACTGGTTTGTCCCAGTTACTACTGCTGCAAACCTAACACCCCAAAATTTAGTGGTGTAAAATAACAATTTTATTATTCTCACAATTCTATGGGTCAGAAATTTGGACAAGAAAAGGGGAGTATGGCTTGCGTGTGCTCCTCAATGTCTGGGTCTTCGCAAAGAGGTGAGGTGCAGCCATCTGAAGGCTCAACTATATGTCAGTCAAGGGATGGCAGGTGATGCTGCCTGTCAACGAGAGCACTTATATGTGTCCTCTGCAGCCTGACAGTGTCATGGCGATGGGACTTCTTAGGTGGTGGCTGGTTTCTTCCAGAGTGAGCATCCCAAGAGAACTAGGTGGACGCTGCATGGCCTTCTCTGATTGAGACTCAGAATCAAGTGGCATCACTTCCACTGCATTCTACAGTCACAAACACACCTACATTCAAAAGGAAGGGTCACAGACCCCTCCTCTCAATGGGTGGAGTATCAAATTTTTGAAAGGCCACATGTCTTGTTTCAATCCTTAATGGGCACCCACAAACTTCCTTTTATCTAGATATTCTTCACACTTGGAAGGTTCTGACAAATACCAGAGCAAGTCTATGGGTTACTGTTTCCTTGGAACCCATCAATAGTTCCAAATGGTGGCCGAATCCACTTGAGAGAATACTCTTCAGAAAGGTTTAGAAACACCAACAATGTTTTACTCATCTTTTTGGTTCATATAAAACTAAGGATTAAAATCCTTGTAGCATACAGGTTATAAATTATGCCTTTTTTCCCAGATATTTCCCATAAAGTATTCAGTCTTATATAAAATATTGTGATCCAAAGTCTAGAAGAGACTAAAGGATGAATTTTCATCCTAATTCATCATGCACATGTACAATTCTTTTGGCTGGTGTCTGCCTTGTTTATGCATTTGAACATGTTTTATTCATGTTCCTGTATATAATTGTCCACGCTTATGTCACACAATCCATTCAAATGCCTACGCACTATAAATACACATATAATTTTTTACTACTTGGGATTACATAGAAATTAGATGTGTCAGGTTTTTGTGTATTTTGATGATATGACACTAAAATAGTTGAGTCCATAAGTTCAAATTTTGAAGCACATTAATCACTTTGTTACAGTAAAATGCACAGATGCAGTAGAATAATAGCAGTCTGTGTGATTGCTCTAGCAAGTTCTATTAGAAATGTGTGTATTTTTTCCCCAAAGCCATCTTCATTTTTTTCCTTCCATATAAAATTGGTTCAGGAAAAAAAAAAAAAAAAAAACTGAAATCCACATTGGCATTTTCAAGGAATCACACTATCTAATGTGAGACATTTTATCACATTAGTAATCAGATTCAGAGGAAAAGTTTTTGGGGACATGTGAAATTTTCAATTCAGCTCAATGGCTGTAGAACTAACTCAGTGCACTGTAGCAAATATACCCAATCACACAATAATAACCCTTCCATGCAACTCCTCTAATTTGACATTGCTGCCCATTCTGAATTACCAAGGAGTTTTAAATAATACCGTCTATTTGTTTTTGAACACTCAGTGTCTTTTCTTCTAATTACATTCTGATCACACTTCGCAGAGGAAAATACATCTGGACTATCAATGGCATAAAATGGGTATTTCCTCAGGGGTGTGTAAAGTGTATATAAATCTCAGCTCTTGCCTGAGATGTGCAGAGATGCTAATACACAGGTCACTTGTGCACTGATTTTTCTTTGTGATTTGGGAGCGATGCGTGCAAGCTCTCTGAGGTGTAATGAGATCATGGGCAGTTTGGCTTTTACATGCATAAAGATTTAACTCTGTTGCAAGTAGTCCCCCTGCCCCTGTGCATTAGGTTCCTTCATTGCCTTAATGTACCAGCCTCCCTTCTACATTTAGCTGGAAAAAAATAAAAACCGTATTTCCTTTACTCAGACTAAGAGAAATAATTTCATGTATACAATATACAATTTCATGCATACAATTGTGTGCTACATCGATGATAATAAAAAATACATTATAGTGGCTCTCTTTTTTTAATGGCTCGATGTTTTTCCCTTTGATTGCCTTCACCAATAAAAGTGTAGTCTGTGGAAAAGCACCCTTCTGGATAATCCATTGTCTCATTTTAACTCATTTTTATCAAGGAATTCCCCCTGCAGCAATCCCCACTGCCAGCCATTAGCTGTGCACATCTGCCCACAGTAATGACCGATCCTGTGCACATACCTGACTGCCATCTAATTTAGACTTTGCCCATAGGACGCTAATGCAATGTCTCCAGGGCCAGCTAAATTCTGGACTGTTGACGCATTACGGTTATCACTTCATTTGGTCTTGGGAAGTGAATTAAGAGCGCCAGAGGTCGCAAATAGGTCAAATGCTTATGCCATGGGCCCTCAGCTTACCCATGCCCAGCCTCATGTGCGTTCAGGCAGAATGTGTGTCACATCACAGCCTTCAGACCTTTATTACAGTTGTGGCCCAAATAAAAAAAATTTCAATCCAGTCCGTTCCTCCATGCAATACAAAATATCATGGGTTGGCCAGGCGCGGTGGCTCACGCCTGTAATCCTAGCACTCTGGGAGGCTGAGGCGGGCGGATAGCTTGAGGTCAGGAGTTCGAGACCAGCCCAAGCCAGAGCGAGACCCCCGTCCCTACTAAAAATAGAAAGAAATGATTTGGACAGCTAAAAATCTATATAGAAAAAAATTAGCCGGGCATGGTGGCACATGCCTGTAGTCCCAGCTACTCAGGAGGCTGAGGCAGGAGGATTGCTTGAGCCCAGGAATTTGAGGTTTCTGTGAGCTGGGCTGATGCCATGGCACTCTAGCTAGGGCAACAGAGTGAGACCCTGTCTCAAAAAAAAAAAAAAAAATATGTCATGGGTATGTCAGTGTGATCACAAAGAAATATGTATTTCATATCAGTAAGTAGAAAGACCATATATTGAAATTTTTTCTACCTGAATATGAGTTCTTTTTATCTGTTTTCTTACTTCTTGAAACAAGTTCTGGTTTAAAGAGATTATTTAATTAAAGCAAAGGAAATTAGAAGAATGATTTTAAAGTTCTTATCAAATGCACTCACATCGTTGTCTCTAGGCCCTGAAACCTTGGTCTTTTCTACCAGATTATAAGGGGCTGGAGGGCAGGGTGGTAAGAGGATGCTGTATATATATTAAGGGGGCTGGACCATCAGAAGACATTAGTAAGGACTATCCTGAAAACTAAAGGATCCGATGAACAAGAACATTACTGGTGATAAGGAGAATGGTCTAGAGACTACTGCAATGATCCAGGCAAGAAGTCACCGTGCCCTGAACTAAAGCTGAGGATGTTTTAAGAAATATTTTGTAAATAGACGTACTAAGATTTAGATGTGGAAGATGAAGGACTAGGAGTTGAGGCAGACTTAGAGCTCAGCTCTGACATGTAAAAACATTGGAAGCCATCACTCCCATCCTTAAAACAAGAAAAAACTGGACTGAATCATCTGTAAACTGACAATCAACAACTTTTCTTTGTCCTATCATAGAACTAAGGTAGCAAGGCAAACTACCTCCTTGAAACCTGGAAAGATAGACACATCCCAAAAGATACAACAACCAAAAGATAAAACAACCCCAGAAGCTGCAGGAGCCATAAACCAGTAGAAACACCTAGATGGTCATTTTGATGAATTGCTGGAGGCTGAGTATGGACTAGTGTAAGAGTGAGAAATTCCCGGGGGCCACAGGCATGTGGGGTCCCACTTTCCTGGGATTTTCCTTTCTGGTCCCTTTCAGGAACCTCACCAGGTTTTTGCAGTGAAAATCTGAGAAATATCTCCTTCTGGTCCTGGCAGGGGGAAGGGAAGAAAACCTTCCCACAGCCTGCTCCAAAACAAAGGCCTATCCTCCAGGGAAAAAGACTTCACCTTTATAGAATTCTGAAACTTAACTCACCTGGAGGGAAAAAAAGTCCTCCCCACTCCAGCTCCCTCCAGCTTTCCATCTCACTTAAGGGGGAAAAACAATCTCATCCTCATCGTCATCAAGGAACAGGGCTTCATGTAACTAGATTAGGAAATCTGCAGCCAGGGATTGGTAGACGACAGGGGATGCTATACCACTAGAGGAAGAACAGAAACACATGCGAAGGCCACAGCCTTAAGATGCAGGCTCCCTAAAAGACTGAGATGTAATCAGAAGATTGTGGAATGCTCCTCCTCCCTCCCCGACATCCTGCCACCATACCAATAGGCTCCAATGTAATAACAGCGGATTACAGCTGAAAAAACTGCAAGGCACACCAAGAGGCAAGAAAAAACACAGTCTGAAGAGAAAAAGCCATCATCAGAATCAGACTCAGATATGACACAGATTTTGGAATTACCATGTGGGGAATTTGAAATAACTATGTTAAGGGCTTTAATGGGAAAAGAAGGTAGGCAACATGCAAGAACAGATGGGCAATATAAGCAAAGAGATGGAAACTCTAAGAAAAAATCAAAAGGAAATGCTAGAAATCAAAAACATGGTAATAGAAATGAAGAGAGCCTTTGACGGGCTCATTAGTAGAGAGAGTTGAGGGTCACACTTAGGTGATAGAGCAGATGGTGCTGGCGTTCACCAAGATAGGGACCAGTTTAGAGCAAAGATGACATTTTCCATTTTTTACTTGAAAGAGATGGTTTCCAAAGACAGTATAGGTCACAAGTGTTAAAGAAGTGGACAACTGAAAGGAAACATCCAGGAAAAAAGGAATGGTTAAGATGCTAAAGAGAGATTAACTAAAATGAGCAGTAAAATGTGTGTGCTGGATTTGGCATCAGGTGATTGTTGGTGATTAGGGCCAGAATATTAAAGCTGAGAAAGCTGCCAGACAAACCTGGGGCAGAATTCAGAGTGTAGGGGAAGAGAAGTGAAAGGAAGGGGGAAAGTGTAGACAGGGAGCTTGCGCTTCTCTTGCAGAAATTCAGCAGGGTGTGGTGGGGAGGAAGGACAAAAGATTCAGGAAGGAGAGTTGGAGAGTGTTTCTTAAGATGGAAGAATTGTGAAAATATTCATAAATTGAGCAGGAAAAGATTAAATATGTGAGTGAGGGAAAGAGAGCAGATTTATGAAGTAAGGCTTCAAAGCTAACTGGTGGGACTGGGACCCAAAATGCAGGTAGAAGAACCACCTTCCATTAAAAAATATCTCCTCCCATTGCAAAGGAGCAAAGGGGGAAACAAGGCTGTAGATACAGATGAGTTTGCAGATCAAATTGGGAACAGGAAATTGAAAGAACTCATGCAGCCTGTTGAATCAGGCCACGGTAGGTAGGCTGGTCACTTCCAAACAGTTTATCTTGTACTTAATTTAAGCACATCCCCAAATATATATATATACATATATATATATAAATTTCACATAAAAATTCTACTGTCAATATTTAACTAAAGCTTAATTTCATTCTACATTTGTATAAAAGGGCATTATATACCAACTACATCACTTATCCTAAGATTATCATGCTCCCTTCCTCGAGGGTACATTCTCCACATTGAAAATACTGGTCTATGCCAGGTATTTTTAAACAGCTATATAAAAGGAACCCTGCCACAAAAACCCAAACTCTTCTACTTTAGCTTTGGAACAACCTAACCACCCATATGCACCCCAATCCATTCATACCCACCAACCTTGGAAACCATCTCTCTTGGTCTTCCAGCTTTTGGTTTGAGGCAAGCAACGTTTTCTCAGTTTCCCACTCTGGCTCCCTTCCGAAGCATAGCTCCTTGACTTGATAAATTCATAAACAACTTTTCAAGACTCACATCCTCCTAGTTCCAGCCATTCCCTCAAATGTCTCCTTCCTGTATGTCACATCTGCAGGCAATTCCCACTAAGTCTATTCAGGCCTTGCAGACAAAACCCAACAATTCCAAGCTACTGGCAGAAGCTCTGAATTTCTGGTTAAGCTTTGCTGTCACCTCCCTGGCTGTCAGGCTGTCAGCTGTCATTTATCTCTTCCATTGCCATGACTCTGACTTGCAACCTCCTCTGCCCTCTTTCAGTTTGTTGCTTCTTAGCTGCTCTGGGCTGGGAAACAAGACAACTGAAAATGTTGAAAATAGAACACTAAATGGGAATCAGGAAAGATCTTCGAGAAGGCTAAGGGGCCTGGCTTGAATGCAAGGACATTGAGTCTCATGCTTCATCTCTCCACAGGCCTTTCGCACTTACTTTTTCAGATCAAAGCTGTCTTCCAGACAGACCTCTATATGCATGAGCTGCTACCATATATATCTTGAGTTTTCTTAAAGCGAAATAAATGCCAGCATTCCTTATGACATTGGCATCATAATCAAGCTACAGTAAAATAAAGAACTGGGTGGAGGGGACATGTCCTAACATAATATATTCTTCATCCTGTATTAACAAAGTGTTCTCCCAAAATTCTTCACAATTTATAACCTACAGTCTTCTTTAAGCTCTTATGTTGGGAGGTGGTCCTAATTCTTTCACCTGTTTTCACACTGTACAATGTGAATCAACCCACAGAATTGATGACCACCTTCCAGGCGACCCCAACTCGGTGCAAACCAGAGAAGAGTTAAGGAAGCAAATACCTATTCGGTTGATTCCCCAGGAGTGCCCCAGCTACAAGATAGAGAGAAGAGTCTAGTAACAGCTCCATCTGTACCAGCTATCCTTATTTCCATTATAAGCCGCAAATGGCAAAATCAATGGGGAGAGATGAAACTAGAATATAAAGAGACCTAAAACTGCTACAAATCACTGCTCTACCCTGGGCAGAAACTCCTTGGAGAGTTTCTCTGAAAAAGGCTCTGCTATTCAGCCAAAGTACTAAGCTTCTCCTAAAGGACTGTGCTCCCAAGTGGACAAATAAGCTGCCGGTGCCTCCTAACCCATCCCAAGGGTGGAATATCATCCAAGGCACAAGCTTCTGCGCACCCACTCCCAGCGAGACCCTGAGCACAGGGGAAATGCAGAGAAATAGCGCTGCTCTGCTCAGTAATGGCCAATCAGGTGCTTTCCCCTGAGCCTCAAACCAATGGATTGGGAGTCCCACAGCAGGTCACAGGTGGGTAAGACGGAAAGGGGTGGGGAGGGCTCCCTCAGCTCAGGCTCACTTTGTTCCCTGAGGGAGGTGGATTTCCTTTTGCTGTCAAGTGGAGGGAATCACCCCTTGGTAGAGTGCCCTCTATCTCTCTTGCTTCTCTCGCCACAAGTTGGTTTTTGTTTTTGTTTTTGTTTTTTTAAATATCCAACTCTCTCTTCTCCCATATTCATTTTTTAACTGTTCAAAAATTTATTCATTTATTTATTCTAAATACTTACCAAAGACTTAATATGTGCCAGGTATATTTCCAGATGCTGAATTCCTGATGCCATGGAGCTTACATTCAAGAGAGGGAACAGAAAACCAGATAGATATATGGTTAAAAAAAAGAAAAGAAAAGAAAAGAAAAGTCCTGTGCCTAGAATTGGTTCTCCAGAGAAACAGAACCAATAAGATATACATAGATGTAGAGAAATTTACTATTTTTTTGGCAATGACTTACTTTTTATTTTGAGGTAAAAGTTTACACACAATTAAATGGATACATTTAAGTGTACCATTACTGAGTTTTTATGTTTTGGGGTTTTTTTTTTTTAAGGGATTGGCTCATATGATTATGGAGGCTGAGAAGTCCCAAGATCTGCTGTCTGCAAGCTGGAGGACCAGAAAAGCCAGTAGCATAATTCCAAGTTCAAGTCTGAAAGCCCAAGAACCAGGAGAGCCAAGGGTAGAACTCTCAGTCCAAGTTCAAAGGCCAAGAACCAGGAGGGCTGATAGCCAAGGCCTTTTATATTTGTCCCTCAATGGATTGATGGTACCCATCCACACGGGTGAGGGTGATCTACACTCAGTCTACCAGTTCCAATGCTAATCTGTTCCCAGAAACACCCTCACAAACGTACCCAGAAATAAAGTTTTACCAGCTATGTGAGTATCCCTCAGCCCAGTAAAATTGACACATAAAATTAACTATCACAGGGCCAATTACATAACTTCATGCCTCAGCTGTAAAATGGGAATAATAATGGCATCTACCTTAGGATTGTTGTGAGAATTAAATAAAAGAATGTATAGAGAATACTCAGCACAATGCCAGGCTATAAATATTATCTATTATATTATCATTGAATTTAGAAGAATGAGGCTATGAGCAATAAGTCATAAAGCCAAAAATATGACAACAAATAATCTTTTTTTAGCTCACAGCCCTTCTTAAGACAATAAAAAGACACACATAACCCCTCAAAAAATAATATTCAAGAGAAGAAATAAGAATAAAAATATCTTTCATGACACCAAACGTAATAAATATTTTACTCATTATGTACTCTAACCTGATTCTGTCTTTTTGTAGCCTGCAGGACTCAGAGCAATAATTTAGCTAAAAGCAAGGGTTATGTGAATTTGCAGCTTCAGCGACTAGCAGTTCTGGAGGATGCTTCCAACAGGTGCACCCTCATCCTGAGAAGATTTAGTCTGGGCATGGTTTCCTAGATTGTTGACACCTGGTGGTTTTTACAGCAAATGTTCAACTAAGAGTAATGGCAAAGGAGAGGACTGGGTTTAGATAGATGCGTCACACTGTGGGCGTGAGTAAACCCTGCATTATCCAGCTGCACTGCACACATTCAAGCACTATACACACCGCTGCAACTGCGCCATATTTCTGGCAGAATTTCAAGATGCTCTGAACTTGTATGCCCCCCAAGAGACCTGTTGAGGAACTAAAAGAAAGTAAAAAGAGAGATTTAAAATATCAAATGCCTTACTACCTGATGTGTTACTGTTTAACAGATGTAATTTAAAATGAAAATCAAAGGACTTTTCCCTTCAATGTGACAGGCTCTAGGGAGAATCTTAAATAGAAAGCGTGAAGCAAACTCAAGTAAAGAGTCTAGAGAAAAAAAGAGACATAAAGAAAACACTGGACAGAAGGTCAGTGAAAAAATAAAAACTATAAAGGAACAACAATGAGATTTTAGAATGGCTGTAATGAGAAGAGAGGCAATTTGAAGATCCTTGGTTATTTCTTCATACAAATTTCTATTAAGCACCTACTATGTGCCAAGCACTATGCTAGGAGTCCTCAAAGAGTTTATTTCCTGGGGGAGACAGAAAACAAGCAATTATAAAACAGAGAGGGAAATAATTTTGTGACAGGAATAAGCAAAAACAGTATGATGTGGAAAGGGTATAGGAGGAGCACTGTCTTAGTTTGTTTTATGCTGTTATAACAGAATGGCACAGACTGGGTAACTTATAATGAACAGAAATTAATTGGCTTACAGTACTGGAGACTAGGAAGTCCAAGACTGAGGGGAGAGCACCTGGCAAGGGCCTTCTGTTGCATTATCCCATGACAGAGGGCAGAAGGGCAAGAAAGAGTAAGAGATGGAACTCCCAGTCTCAAGCCTTTTTGTAATCAGCATTAATCCATTCATGAAGGTGGGGCCCTCATGACATAAACACCTCCCATTATGCCCCACATCCCAACATCGTTGCACTGGGGTTAAGTTCCAACACATGCTTTTGGTAGCACACATTCAAACCATGGCAGGCACCTAGCTCTGTGCAGTTAGAGAAGGAGGAAGATTAACCAAAGAAAACAAATGACTGTGAATGGAAAAGAAAGGAAGTGCTGTGCCTCCTAAACCAGGTGCCGCCACTCCTTGCTACTGGAACCCGGAGCAAGTCACTCTTCTATGTACCTCCGTTCTCTCAACCTTAAAAGAAGGTTCATGAGCTATGGGATCAGCCTGAGAATCTTACAAACCCTATGAGCAGATGATCATCCTTAACTCATCTCATTCTTCATATTTCACTCCCAATCTGTCAGAAATGCCTGTTGGTGCTCCCTTCAAAATATATATCCAGGATCTGACCTTCTTTCACTCCCTCCATCCATCACTGTCATGTGGCCTGAGCCAACACCACCTCTCATCTGGGTCCACGCATGCAATGGCCTCCTAACAAGTCTGCTTCTACACTCATTCTCAAGCGCAGCCAGAGCTCTGTTCTCACAAGCACAGAGTTCCTCTGTTCAGAACACTGCAGTGGGGAGCCACTGCACTCAGGATAACAGAACTGTGCATGATCTCTCCCCAACACATACCCCATCTTCTCTTACCCCTCCGCCCCCGCATACTCCTCTCCAGCCCACCAGGCTACTTGCGATTCTTCCAACGCTCTTGGTACAGTCCATAGTCTTTGCTCTAGCAGTTCCCTTAGAACAGGAATGCTTTCTTCACTCCTCACAATAACCGCATGAGGTAGGTTCTACTCATATCATGCCCCTTTTATAGATGGAGAAACTGAGGTACAAAGAGGTTAAGTAACTTTCCATCTAGTAAGTGGGAAAAACTTGAGACCTGAATCCAAGCAATCTAACACCACAGTACATCCTTTTTAACCACTGCACCGCACTGCCTCTCAGCTGGCCAGAGGGACTAGGGCAGCTACTCTTCTATCTGTTCTATCTGTTGGCTTCTTTTCTGGAAAGAAGGGATCTATAGATTTTTTTTTTTTAATTTGAAAACTACCAAATTTAATCTAATTAAGTCACTTTCCAACTTAACATTTTCTCTTTTTTGCACATGCCAATGCCTAGCCAGCTTAACATTCTAAAATCCAGTTCCAGCAAGAGCTACTCTGAAGAAAAAACTTAGTAAAATTACAACCTGCATCCCTGACCTCCCCTCCTCTCTTCATATCCCAAAACACATCCTTTTACAGGTCCACTACAGGACTTACCCCCACCTGCAGGGAATGGAAAAGGCTAATTGCTTCTGAAAAGAAAGAGTAACTCAAAAAATCAATTGTAACTTTTATGTCCAGTGCACTCTGCAAAAAATATAGGAAATAAATAGAATCAGAGTGACTCAAAATCTAATTTAACTTTTAATTGCTTCACTAATTGCAAAAGCTTAGAGGATGAGCTGGAAAGGCACACAACACATGCGGAATTCCAAAGATCGGTTCTGCAACTGGTATAAACACGGGGTGGCATGGAATTTCATTCCAAATTCCAAAGCTCCTGCTCTAGGCCCTGAACTACTCTTATTCTTCAGCATGTGAGCACATGTTTTCCAACACAGAGACAGCAATAAGTCAGGCCAAGGATAATCTCCAGGTCATTAATTAAACCCTGTGTACAGGCATGCACACGGTATCATCATACATAGCATACGGAGCCATAAACACTATGTGGAACCAGCTACTATAAATTATGAGTGTATAATTCCCTTGAGCTTCATAAACCATAAAAATGAAGCTCAAGTGGTTTGTGTAGTCATTTGAATCCCAGAAGGAAATACAGCACTGCGATTCAAAAGTTGCTTATTGTTTATTTTTATATAATGGATGGATCCTACTTCTCAATTCACGCGTGCCCTCCTCCCTCTGGGGCCATCCATCCGCACACTGACTCTGCCTGTCAGCCGTCCCCTCCCAGCCTGCCTCCCCCCAAGGCTCTCCCCTCTTAACAGAAAAGGTCTCTCCATGGCAGGAGCAGAAACAGTAGCCTGATGGGAGTTTTGGTCTGCTTCTCATCTCATTAGCAAATTTTAATAATTCACGAGAGCAGTGTAACTCTTGTGAATAATCAATGGCTTTTTTTGGTTTTGCATGGAATGCAGCATATTTAACACACTCACAGATTCTGAAAAACAATCGAGCACTAATTTCTTTGTTAAAGTATTATTTTGAATGTTTGCTTTCCATCCCCCTCTCCGCAAACTCCTAAAGTCTTCATTCAAAACTATAGTATCCTTTCCTTGAATCCTATACATTCATCCACTTATTAACCTAACAATGAGAAATCAAATACTTAGTGATCATTGGCTATGTACCTGGAAATGTGCAGTATGCAGAGGAAAGTTTTCTTCTCTCAAGAATGTGCAATGTAGTAAAAAGTAAAATAAAATAAAATGACACTCTGTAGTGGAAAGATCATGGGAATGGGAGTCAGGTAAACCAGGGTTGCATTTGAACTCTAGGGCTTCTTAGCTGTCTAGTATTAGGTGTGCTACTTAATTTCTCTGAGCAATAATTTTCTCATCTGAATAAATGAAAATGATAATATATGCCTTTCTGAGTTGCTACGAGAGTTAATAATATGTACCTCTTACTAGTTGTGCGTCCTTGGGTAAATTGCATAACTGCTCAGTGCCTCCATATTCTTATCAGTAAAATGGGGATAATAAGCGTCCTTCTCATGAGGTATTCTGAGGATTACATATGTTAGTGCATGTAAAGCATTGAGAACAGTGCCTAGTACATAGTAAGTGCTCAATAAGTATTAGTGGCTATGGTCGTTGCTGTACATGAGGTGCTCGTCCCATACCACTTAGTAGGTATTCAATAGTATTATCAAATAATATCAGCAGTAATTTAGACAATAAATGGTTTTGTACCAAATTGTATAACATAGGTTAAAATAATCTTTCAAAAATTTAGAAACATCTCCAAAGAAATAAAGGCAGTGACTCAAACAGGGATTTGTAACCCATGCTTATTGTATCATTAGTCACAATAGTCAAAGCATGGAAGCAACACAAGTCTCCATTGACAACAAATGGATATATAAAAGGCAGTACATACATACAATGCAATATTATTCAGCCCTAAAAAGGGAGGAAATTCTGATACATGCTATAATATGGATGAACTTTGAAGACATTATGCTAAGTGAAAAAAGCCAGTCACAAAAGGCAAATATTGTATGATTCCATTTATATGAGGTACCTAGAGTAATCAAATTCATAGAGACAAAAAGTAGAGCAGTGGTTGCCAGGGGCTGAGGGAAAGAGGGAACAGGAAGTTAGTGTTTAATGACTATAGAGCTTCAATTGGGGAAGATAAAAAAAAGTTCTTGAGATAGATGGCGGTGATGGTTGTACATTATGAATGTAATTAATGCCATTGAACTGTACACTTAAAATGGTTATAATGATAATATTGTTATGTATATTTTACTATCAAAAAAAAAAAAAAGTTTAGCCAGATATGGTGGCTCATGCCTGTAATCCCAGCACTTTGGGAGGCCAAGGCAGGAAGATCTCTTAAGGCCAGGATTTCGAGACCAGCCTAGGCAACATAGCAAGACCCTATCTCTACAAAAAACTTAAAAATTATCCAGGCATGGTGGTACGTGCCTATAGTCTCAGTTACTAGAGGGGCTGAGGCAGGAGGATTGCCCAAACCCAAGAGTTCAAGGGTGCAGTGAGCTATGATTGTGCCACTATACTCCAGCCTGGGCAATAAGTGAGACTCTGTCACCAAAAAAAAAAAAAAAAAAATAGTTTAGAAACAGAGAGCACAGTACAGAGGGCAAAGAAGTCTAGGAAAGCTGCTAAGAGCCAGTGCCATGAAAATTGCATCTTAAAAGTTAGGAAAATCTGGGAAAATGGCATATTCCTAGTGAGGGCAATGTGATTGAGGACCCTGGTACAAGAAGGAACAAGATGGCAGGAGGGGGGCCTCGTCAGAGCTGAAAAGATGGGAACCACACTCAGGCAGCCCTGGCTCAGCCACCATCATTCCTACCCATCAAGTTTCACTTCCAGTCACTCCTATTCAAGTAATCCTGAGCTAACCTCTGAAATCATGTCAACTCTTAAATTGGTGGCCTTTCATCTCTCTTCACACACTTCCTTCTTCCTGGAAATCCCTTTTATCTAATAAATTCCACTCCCTTAAGACCAGGCTCCAAGGTCATCTCCTTTGCAAAGCCTTCCCTAACTCTAGAACTTCTTCCTGTACTATAAAATATATATCTCTCTACTCAACAAGAATCAGTGCCTATCAAAGGTGGGCTTGTATCTTTTTATTACATCCAGGCCTTAGCATCATGCCTGATGCATTCCTGATACTTAGTAAATGCATGTGGAGTAGATGCACCAAGGAGAAGCCCAAGTGGTAGAGTTGAGACTTGATGTACTGGACGCTGGTTAAGTTAGGCAAGATGATGATATGAATGGGGGTTGAGGAAATGTTAAGTCCAAAAACAAGTACACGGAATTGATTGGAAAGGCCAAGAGACAGAGTGAGGAAGCAAGCTAGGAGAATCATACCAGAGTCCAGGCAGGAAGTTATGGGGGCCCAGAGTAAGTAATGATGATAAGAATGGAGAGAAATATTTGGGAAAAAACCTCTTACACTTAGTAAATGATTGTGAAACGTTAAGAGCATAGATACATTTTTTAAAATGGATTAAAATTTTGCTGTGGGTGGCTAAAATTATATAGTCTCATTGATTGAGACCTGGGGATCTGCAGGATAAAGATGTTTAAGAGTTCTAGTTCAAGTGAAACTGAGCCTCTGTTTATAGGAAGAAGAAGGAAGTACAAGAAGAGTAGAGGTTGGAAGTCCTGGCTGAACACACACACACACCATTTTCTAGGCTACCGCTTTCTCAGTCTATTACACGCTCTTTTCCTTTGCTTTCCCACCTTTGAAGGACTCTGTCTTCACAAAACAAAGAAGCTGTTTTTCAAAGCTACTCCATTACCAAGACAAGAGGTTTTTTGTTGTTTTTTTTTTTTAAAAAAGGGGGGGACAATAAGTATATGACATTCAGTTGGAGATGAGTAGAATGAAATTTCAGTAAAATGAATTTAACATTCTTCTTTGAGGAAAAGAGTAACCTGGTATAAACATCAGAGGGATGTCTTTTAAGGTCCCTATGTGACTTTAAACAACGGGAGACATGTCCCTTACTCAACCTCTCTCCGCTGTGCTATGCCTTTGAGCCAAGACTAACTTTGGCCTCTTGCCTGCCAAAACGGACTGACCAGAAAAAGTCCAAAGCTTAGAGGACTCACATGTGCTAACAGAAATAATCCAAGGTTTGCACAGTTATCAAGGAATTAATAGGGAAAAAAAAGAAAGAAAGAAAAAGAAAAAAAGAAATAATCCAAGGTGCTTTCTAGTTTCCTCTTAAGGGGTGTTTATTATTATGCCACTATATATACTGAATCTCTGCATGAGAATGTCTGGCTTCAGATAATGGAAGCTCGTACTGTAAATATATATTTACAGATGTAGAGAATCACGATGGGACAGAGGAGGCTCTCATCTATGCCTCCAGGAGATAACTGCCTGGTTGTTACCATCCTCCGAAACACAAAGGAGAGTCCCAGAAAGCAGGCTTTCACATTCAAGTGTAGGACTAATTCACACAGACAGTACTAGTTCAATGTTACTGAGCATCCTCAGAACACAGAAAGGCTACACATGGTCAAAAAACTATGGAAAAATAAGCAGAATGGTTTAACAATTAAATCAGTGCTATGTCAATGCTGGACTTCCTTGGGGAAAAATTATTTCTTAGACAATCAACAAATAATTTTAGATGAGCGGACTACCCGCCGACTGATAATAGAGATTTTCACAAAACTCAAGTCATAAAACTCCAGGAAATCAAATAAAAAAGCAAGGTAAATCACCATCAGTTTATTTATGTTATTCATACCATTCTAATTGTAAAACTCGATCTAAAGATGATAATCTCAGCAGGGTTACAAAGGTTCCATCTCAGCATTCCCCACTGTTTCCAAAGGCATCTGCACTCAAACGTGCATTCCCTCCATACACACAGAGCAGCTCAGCTAGTCTCCTAAGAAAGCAACAAAGAGTTGTTCTTCCCCTCCCATCCCTGAATTAATAACACCACAGACGTTAGATTCTCAGGATTTTAAACAAGCCTAGGAGAGCATCACCCAATCGTTCTCTCCCAGAAAATGCAAACAAGAATCATAGAATATAATTCTGGAAAAGACTCACTGGTTTATAAATGGCAATGCTGGGACCATGATCCTACAAGATTAAGTTTTTTATCAGCTCAAGGAAAAATGATAAAATAAAGACAATGTAATGAGTTTTCCAAAAGGTAAATTTATTGAATTAAATAACTGTCTTTTTTCCTGATAATATATTGCTTCCCATATTTTACATATTTGAATGTCATTTTATTCATAAAATGAAGGTCATATACTAGATTTTTAATGTCCTTATTAAATACAATTTGTCAGTTTCCAAATATTGTCTTTGAAATAGTATAAGTTGATGAGATTAAAAAGATTGGGAACCACTTGTTTGGACCAGCTCTCTTTTTTGGTTTCTTTGTTTTTGTTTTAAGTTTTTGGGCCATGGGTGAAGAAAGTTGAGTTAGTAACACTGCTGGGTTCATGGCACACTGTTGTCATCAGTCCACACAGCACTCCCTCTCCTGTATTATATTTTCTTTTCATCCTGATTCACACTCTATTCCACTCTCCTGCATGAGCAGCCACCTCATAGTGATGAGTGGAAATGATACACAACAGCCTACATACATTAAAAAAGCATGCAAGCAACATAATGTATTTTATAGGTATCCATACAAATCCAAGCACCTGTATCAGTTCTGTCATTTTTAGGATGAAGTAATTGAGGACTAGAGAAGTAAATTGACTTGCCCATGGCCACAAGAAGGACAAGGAAGAGCTCAGCTAAAATCTAAGCCATCTTGTACTCTCATGTTTCCCTAAATGAAAACATACAAATACATACTATAAAACAATTGGTGAAAAAAATGAAATTAATCATGAATATTCATAAAAATTTTCATAACATCTCAAAACAAAAAACTCTATATGAGTTTAGGTATTTCTAAAATGTTCTAACAATCACTCGAAAGGTCTTATAGATGTGATCAATCTGGGATATCATGAGTTAGAAGACAATTTATTAGGCACATTTATAAGAAACCCCTCCAAGTGATTTACCTAAGGCCCTTAGGGATCATCAGAGGTATTTCTGTGAAAAAAAAAGGGGGAGTAGAACATATTAATCACAATGATCTAGAAAGTTGTCTAGGGTGCCCCTGACCTCACCCCATCCCTTCTAAGCCTCAGGTCCTATCCTTGGCATCTCCTTTCCAAATCCCAAGAAGAAAGCAATTTCTTCAAGTCCCACCACCACTTGCAATCTGTTTTTACCTTCACAGTTGGCATTAAAAAATGTCTCTTTCATATACATCAGTGTCTGTCAGAGTCTACTCAGACTTCCCCATCGGTATGTCCTGCAGAAGCTGCAGGCTCAGGCATGGCACAATTTTGCTCCACACCGATATTACAAGTTATGAAGTGACTGACTGTAGTATATCCTCCCAAAATATCTTCCTTGTTACTTCCAAGTATAAATCATAGGGTAATTTTATCTAACTGTTTAAAAAATACCATAAGGTAGCATCCAGTTGTCACATGCCCTTCATCCACAAGAAACGATGGCTTCACTGATGGGCTCCCTGCCTCTGTAGGCTCTGAGAAAGGAAATAACTTCACTGGAGACTTGTTTGTTTTGTAATGAATAGCGGAAAAAGGACCCCATTCTTAGCTTGAATATTCCAAATTTAAACTGAAATCCCTCCAAAAGGTAGTAACCAATTCTATTACCTAACAGAGCCCAGTAATATATCACGGTAAGTCTGTAAAGCCAAGGGCAACCTTTAATAGTCACACTATCTCAAGAGCTTTAGTACTCCCTGGTTGAGAAGTGTCCCAAGAATGAGGTTCTCCAATCACCATCTGAGACCCACACTGTGTAGTTTATTTCAGCAGAAGTGAAGATGGTTGCATAGGAAGGTGCTGTATGAAACGAGACTTCCTTGCTTTTACTATTTGCATCTCGAATTAATTATAGCTATCCTACTTCTTTCTGTGAACCACTCTCTGATCTCAATAGGACTAATACATCTATCAAAATGCTTATTTCTTAGAATCCCCCTTTTTTGGCCTTTCTTAGACCTTACTCTAATGAAATATGCTTTAGTCTCTTGCTTCCATTGTATTTGTATAAGATAAATTTTCAGACACAGTATTCTATATTTTAAAAGACAAAAACAGTGTTAAAGTGAACATTTTTCACAACTTTCTCATAGAATTTGACTAGTTTACTGTAATCGTGTAATCACTGATCTGGTCTCTACACCAATTAGAAGAGAATGTCTCTGTGTCTGTCAACTTTGACTATATATTAGAAGAAAGAGAAGGGACCAGCGGAGGGAGGAAGGTATCTGCTTGAATAAAGTTATTTTCCCAGGACAAAAACATGTCACAAAAGAGAAAATCCAAACCCAAAGAATAGAAAAAAATTACCCTGTCTAGTTAAAGGTTATTCTATGGATAGAATTAATATATCAATCAAAATTAATCAGCAGTTTTTCTCCATGTAGTTTGTCACATAATAGCAGTATACAAAATATATATACACATATGCGTGTATGTGTGCATATATACACACACATTCCAGTTTTCTTGCCATAGCATAGGCACGATCCAAAGCAAGGCATTGGAGTCATCTTTCATTTTTCATACATACTGAGATCTACCAGCTCTGTGACCTTGAGTAAGTTACTTGTGACCTTGACAATAACTTAAGATCTTTGAACCTCAGTTTCCTCATTAAAAAAAGATTATAATTATCCCTAGGTCACAGGGCCATTGTGAAATAATGCTGGTAAATGCTGGCCCAGCGCTGGCATGTAGTTAGGATTGTAAGTGCTAGCCATAGCCATCACCACTGCTATTACTCTTATCATCCTCATTGTCATTATTGTCAGACTACAGGTAGAACCTGGACCACAAAGGGAGTGGTGTGTTTGCAGAAAATCCTCCAAGGAAAGTATTTTCCACAGCTTCCTGCTCTCTGCTACCCTCTCTAGAGAAAGGTAAATTCTCCACGTGTATATCTTGGTTCCGAGCTTCAATAGAAGCGCTGAATCCTTTGGAGAATGTCTGTAGATGTTACACAGTGATTTATTTAGGGCTCCCTTAGAATACACTATGGATGCTAATAAATTTAGAAAGTCAGCAAGTCACTCCAGTTATCAATGGACTCATATAAAACTCACCATACTAGAGTCAATATCCTACACCAAAAAAATTACAAGTCATGTGCTGTGCTCTCAAAGACATTAGAAACTACCTGGAATAGTTAGATATACACTTAACTAGTAGTATGCAGCAACGTAAAATAAATATGTACCACATTGCAGCCTTGATTCGTCAGAAAGTCTCCCCAAAGTAAACGAAATTCAAGGTTAACCTTGAAGAAGGCAGGAAAAGGTGCTGGCAGGAGCTACACAACTATTTTCTCATTTAATCCTAATTATCTCATTTAATTCTCATAGCAACACTTCAAGGGTGATATGATTCTCCACATTTTATACATGAGGAAACTGAGGAGCAAAGAGGTAAAGTCACCTGCCTACTAGAAACCCTGATGAGAATTGGATTAGTGATTCAAGGCTGGGGTTTTCAGTCCAGCCTCCACGTCACCCTTGGGACACTTCAGTCATCACACCAATGCCGACAATGACAATTACAGTTTCTACACTGTCTCTACTTCCTCCCTAAAATCTGTTCTTCTCTTTTGAAAAGTTAGACGAGCATTGACCTATTGAATATCAAAAGAATAAATGGAGTAAATGTTACAGGAGACCATAGAGAAAGATTAATTATAATTGGGAAATGGTTAGCTATGATTGAAGCCCCTCTAGATACTCTCTCTAGGATCAGCCCACCTCTTCCTCCTGGATGCCTGAGATGGATGGAACACTCCATTTGAGCTACCTACCATCCTTTCCAGCCTCTTGCTCTTCCCCCATTCCCAACTTAATGTCAATAAACTTGCCAGTGAAGGCAACCAGAGGCCCAATACTCACCTGGCCTTGAAGGCAGGATGCATGTCCCCTACCTGTGCACTTTGTCTTACATGTCCCCTTGGGGTAGGAACCCAGACTCATAGAAACAAATTGCTGATCTTTTTTCCAATCCAATTTCCACCATTCTGAATAATCTTAAACTAGGATGCTCATGAGAAAACAAACAGAAGCACACGGGGGTCCAGAAGGACCCACAGGGTCATGATACTTGATTTCTCTGACTCTGCATCCACAGCTTTTTTAGCATTCACTACCCATGTGGGTCAAAGCCACGTTACCAACCCCAGGCAAGGCTGCAGCATCAGGAGCAGCTGCCCGCTGCTGCAGGCTATTGCCAGGCTTAAGAATCAGGCAGGGAGTAGAAGAATGAATTGGAAATGGACTGGAAAGGAATGGAATGGAACAGTAGGGAATGGAATGGAATGGAATAGAATAAATTTTCATCCCTCCATGAGATACAAGCCCTTTCGATTAAGTAGAAATAAAATATATTAAAACAGTGCCTCATAATCCTGCCATACATTCTCATTTTTTTGTTGTTGTCATTCATGTTACAAACAGTATGGATACCTTTAGCCTAAAATGACATGACTTGAGAGTAGGTAAAATGTCACATAATTCTCCCTAAGAAAAGATAAATGATTGTGGAAATAGATAGGCGTGGATACAGAGGAAATGTAATTTTCATCTCTAACAAAAAAAGAGAGAGAGAAAGAGGGAGAGAGGGGGAGAAACAAAGAAGCTTTGCCGGAGTCCTCAGTGACCCAACATATCAAATTATACAGGACGGGGTAATGTGATTGCCCATTCTCAAGTCAGCCAGCAGATGTGCTGCTGCATTCTGCATGAGCAGCAAGTGACAGAAAAGCCCTGCTGGAAGTCCTACTAAAAGAGAATTACAATAATCAAGCCTGCGCTCCATCAGGGCATGTGTTACTGCAGCAAAATTAAATACAGAAGCACACCCTGCCTAAGGCCTAAAAAGCACAAAGCAGTTGTCTTAACCTTCCAAATCATGTTCATCGAAAGAAGGGATATAGTTTTAAAAAAAAATTGAGATTGTGCATGGTGACATGATTTAGTTTTATTTCTTTTTGTGCTATTAAATCATTCACACGAGCCATCTTTGCTCTTTCTTTCTCCTGATGGCCTTTTCCCTTGTTCCTGCTGTCCCCTCGATCTTGACTTTGAATCACGAGATGTCAATCATGAAACTGAAAGTCAAGGATTTAGAAACTATTTCCTCCGCTGAACATTGGAACTAAAATATGTAGTAAACAGTTTTTATATAGCTCAATAAATGTACTTCCATCATCAAAAACTGTCTCATAACTTTTGAATGTGACAAACCAGAATCTTGGCTTTACAAGAACTACAGATCCAACCACTAAGTAACGTCGTCAGTTCAGTGAAATCATTGTTATGTGTCTGAAATTTCCAATCAAACTCTTTTTTTACAGTCTATTGGAACAGTGATTTTCCAACTATGTTCCCAGAGCAAAGGGCTCCACAGTGGTGACTCTAATGGCACAGTCAGCCCCATCGCCACCCCACTCCCTCCACTGTCACCACTCGATGCAAGCCACTGTCCTTTCACCCAGACTGCTCTTCTTGCTTGTTCTCTTGCTGCCTCCACCTGTCCTTCACATAGGAGCCCTGGTATTCCTTTGAAAACATAAATTAGCTTATATCTCTCGCCTGCCTAAGCTCCTTGAACAGCTTCCCATTTCATTTCAAAGAAACTCCTGGCTCCTGCCTCTCCTTAAAAGACCCTGCCTGATCTGGCATGCACCTCCCCAACCTCCCAGCCCACACCTCCCAGCCTCTCTCCCTTCATCACTAAAGCTCCAGCTGTGGAAGAAAGTCGTTTTCTTTCTGTGCCTTGAAAGTATCAAGCTACTTTGCACCTCAAAGAATTCACACCTAAAGGCCTTTGCACATGCTATTCCCTCTGCCTGGAAAGTTCTTCTCCTTCTTTGCACAGCTGGCTCCTCACCATCTTTGGTTTGAGCCTCCATGTTCCCTCCTCAAAAAGCTTGTCCCTGAAATCTAGGTAGATTTCTGCCCAGCATTGGTCTCTGTCATTGCTCCCTGTTCGTTTCTTTTGCAGCAGTCATGATAATGTGTGATGCCATGTGTCATAATCAAGTTAGTTTACTCCTGTACTAATTTACTGACTATATCCCCAACTAGACGGAATTCCACAAGCCATAGACGTTAGCTCCCATTCACAAGCCCCGTGTGGGCTCAGCCACTGCCTTATTTCATCCTTAGCTCCCAGCAAAATGATAATGCAACTAATGTTTGACAGCTGAATGAAGGAAGGAAGAAACGAAGGAATGAGTGAACAAATCAGCTCATTTGTAATGAATACTAAAAAGGACAACATGCATACCAGATAGGCCTAACCATTGCAGTCATGTCATTATGGCCTGACATTTAAATTGCATTGAACCCTGCATAATCTGAACTATTTCCTTGCATTCCCTTTCCTCCCACATCCTCAGGGAAGAGGACAAGAAAAGGAATTGGGAGTAAGTTTTGGATCTGGTTCTCCCCACCCCAACTAGCCTTGCTTCCTGTTGGGTGGGGGTAAACTAACACAAGCATCTGGGGGGCCCCTGAGCCCCTCTTACAGCAGCTTTCAATACACTTGATTTATGCAGCAATCTTTCCTTATTGGCCCACGGTCCCTCCTTGTGTGTGGCTCAGGCAGCATATTCCACGCTTCTTACCCAATTCTGTGAGGTCTCCTGGAGCACATATAACATCTGGCAGCATCCTGAAATCACACGTCTGGATGCTGCAAAGGTATCTCCATATATTACCTTCCTGCTCTGCAGGGAGAAACGTTATTTTTGGTTGAAATCACTTTTTCATTTATCCCAGGTCAAAGGAAGTTCATTCTCCCCATTGTCCAATTTTCCTCTGAGTCAAAATTTTTAAATTTTGTCTCACTTTAAAATAAACTATTTTTAAATGGACTATTTTATACAGATATGTAGCTAGAGGCAAGGGCATGTGATTGAGTCTAACTTACAAGAATATATATATATAAAATATGAAAATTAAGTCTCATTTTAAATTGTAACTCACCATGCAGTGTCAAGTTTTCTGCCTACATATGATTTATCAATACGCTTACCATTTTTTCAATTTCAAGAAAATTGTTAATTCAAATCTGCCTTCATTCATATTGGGCAGAAACTCAACTACTGGAAAGTTTTAACTCAGTACCATAAAGAGAGAACAAAGTGATTTATTGTAAAAATTCTAGAACCAAGTGATATAATAATTTCCACAAATAATGTTAATTTTAAAAATGAAAAGTCCATACCCAGAGTTTACAGACAATATTATAGAGCATTCTGTCACCTCTATGTGTTAACCAAATTATAAAGCAATGCTCACACCATTTGGAAGAAATTCATGTTTTCCCATCTCTGTTCCAATAATTTCATCAAATGTTGAGAAAATGGGATCTCAAAAAATCATAAAGTGTAAAAAAATTATTATTGCAGGTCTTTTATATATTAAAATTAAAATTAAACCAAATGAATATTCTCAAAAAATAGTTTGTGAAATTTATCATTTAAGCCCCCAAAATATTTTGGAAAGGAATAATTTCTACAAGAGGATCTGATATTTGCATAGAAAATTATCTGGTGGCCAATTCCACCTCTGTTACAATTATTTCTTAACTCTCTTTATTTCTTTGCCAATCTCTATATGCTTTTCTCCTTGTATTTCAGTTTCTTTCTTTTTACTCTTTTTCATTGCTTTCCGTGAAAAACTAAAAAAATAGGGAAAAAGGAAAGATTCATCCATGCATAGTTTTCCCTAGTTCAGAGCCAATCACTTGCAAAATTGGGGCCTGGGTACACTATCTTTAGCAAATCCACACCGCCCCCCCTTTCTAGTGTCCTCTTCACAGCTTTAGGACAACAGACCCCAAGCTTTTTGGCACCAGGGACTGGTTTTATGAAAGACAATTTTTCCACAGTGGGTAGGGAGAGAGGCAGAGGAGGTCACACGGTGATGCATGGACCAGTTCCTAACAGGCCACGGACCGGTACCAGGCCTCAGCCCTGGGCTTGGGCCTCTCTTCCTCCCCCAGGGACACCCACTCTACCACCCCAACCTTGCTCATGACCTAGTACTCCAAACCTTGTCCTCTCCACACAGCGCCTGCCTATGGCTTGCTGACTCTCTGCTTCCTTACTCACAATTACTTTGTGGCTCATTCTTCTAGAAATTACCTTTCCCAGGGGCATTGAGCCTAAGTGGAAAAGACATGGGCTTTAGAGCTTGATGCCACTGGATGTGAGTGACATACACAAAGCTGTGTAACTTTGGGCAACAGACTTAATTTCTCTGAGACCCAGTCTCCCTGGACTGGGAAATAATAATAAAATGGGAATAATGATTTCTTCCATATTTGTCAATAGGATGTTTAAATATAATAAATGTGAAGTGCTTCCTACAGAGGCTGGCCTATAGTAAGTATTAATACTTGATACATGAAGAAATGTTAACTATAATAACAATTATTACTAATTATCTAACTTTCAGGTTGGAAAATGTGTGATCAATAAATAACTGTAAACATATGAAGAGTTATATCAGGTTGACACTAAATATCTGGGAGCATTTTGGGCCCAGGGTCATGATGTTTCTTTTAAGAAATACCACACAGACCTTCAGCTACCATTTTTATCCTAAGATCAGGCTAGATCTTCTCCCATAAATACCATGAAGAAGTGTTTTGTACCCATAAGGTTCTATAAGAATATTAGAGTAACAAAATTGAGATGAATATGTAGAAAAGGGGCACAAAAAAACCTGAAGTGATCCATGAACCAAGAAATGCAGTCATTTATTCAACAAAGTTCACTTCAGGTCAGCAAACCTTTATAAAGTACCTACTACCTGCCAGACACTGGGAATACAGAGATACTTAAAACATGCTCCACGCCATGGAGGAATCTGCACAGCAGCAAGGGGACACATACCCAAATTAACTCAAAATGATAAGATGAATGCCATGATGTCGGTAGACAAGGGGTCTTCTAGGAACATAGAAGAGGGGCCTTCACCTAACCTGTGGTCAAGAAAAGGCTTTCTGAAAAAGACTATGCCTGGACTATCTTGAAAAAAATAAGTAAAAATTACCTATGCAAGGGAGAATGGAAGGACAACCACTAAAGGGTAAATGAATTGCTTGAAAAGAAGCATAAAAAAAATTATGGTGTGTGCACAGAAGTATCCAGCAGTAAAATGTTACCAAAACTGCAAATGTGTGGGGAGGTTGGTAGGAAATAGAGCCGAGGTGTGAGCAGAGGGCAGGATGTGGAGGGCCTTGTCCAAGAAGCACAGCTTCTGTTCTCCTTGTGGTAGAAGCACACTGAAGGGAACTGACCTGGATGGATTTAGTTTTAGAGGGGTCATTAATAGGATGGCCTTGCTAATAAACTATCTAACAGAGGGGGAAAAAAGGAGAGAACTCACAGCACATAATTGCCCCATGAAGGGAAAGATCACAACACAACTGCTCCTTGTTTGATTAAACACCTGTGGCTTAAATTGTTTTATTTGAGAATTTGTTTTAACAGCCTTGAAGAACCCTGAGCAGACAGCAGGATGCGAACAACCCACCCCAGTTCTTGCCAGACCACATTCCAAGGACTCTGATAAGCCCGGCTCACAGAAAAGAGGAAAAACAGGGGAAAACAGACACAGCCATTACACAGCTTCTATTTGCTATCAGCTGGCAGCAATCACTTTTTTTCTTTCTCTTTGTCCCTATAAAAACCCAAACCCCTTATCCTTCCTGCCAGCACTTCTCATTTCTTTCTCTTGTGCCACACTCTTCCCACCTTTGGGAAATAAAATAAACTTTCTTTCTTTAAAACTATTCTAATCTTTGTGTCTAGAATTCTTTCTCATTCTGAGTCATGAGCTCCCACCCTAACAGTGACTCTGGCTTCGGTATGAGAGTAAGGTTGAGATTGGAGATGCGGGAAGGGCACAATGAATGGAATACGAGTTGGGATTGTACGGAAAAAATTCAACAGGAGCTTGAGGTGGGCATTGATATAAGAGGGCAGATTCAAAAAATATTTAGAACGTAAAATTGACAGGCTATACATAAAACTATGAAGAAGTAATAAAGAAATAAATAAATGAAAATGTCAGCCTCTGACTAATGGTTTCCAAATATTGGAAGTAGTCACAGTGCATAAGGTATCTAAATTAACTGCAACCCCTGATTTGCCAGCTGCAAATCAATGTTCTTACTTGCTAAACCACACCTGTCTAATAAAATGTTTTAAATTATTATTGTTAATTTTTAAGAAACACATTGAGCTTTGGAGCTAGACACATAGCTAAGTTCCAAAGTGGGCTCCTTTCAAGTTCTTTGTTATATTAGGTCCTATTTCTTTGCCACCAATTTTTAAATTAATTAATGCAGATATAAGACTATAGCCACACAAATTATCTGACAATCTTGAATAAAACAGAAAATGTTTTCGAACAAATAATCATTTTTACCAGTGTTGCAAAAATTGAATGGACTCATCTATTCAATCAATATGGTTAAATTAATCATCCTATTTTTAATGATAAAAGTTTCTAGTTAAAAAAATAATCTGCAATTGCATAAGAAGCAAATGCTCTTATACATTGGATTTTGATACATAAAAAAACAAACAAAAAAAATCATTTAATGCTAGAGTGCCCAACCAAGTAGCATTAAGCATTAGTGAGTGGTGGCAAAATTTATAACAGAGTTAAGGATCCATCAAAAATTGGTTAATAGTATTCCGTCTCATCAGTAGCCATACTATTAAATTGAGATGTTCCAAAGCATTCCTATTTTGAAATATTGGTGTGTTAAATGCCAACCAATAGGAGAGTGACTAAAAATGGGTGTAACATTTCTTTTAGAGGTGATAGAAATATTTTTAAATTGGATTGTGGTAGAGGTTACACAACTCCGTAGATGTACTAAATTTCATTGATTTGTACACTTAAAACAGGTGCATTTTCTGGTATGTAAATTACATTCTCAACAAAGCTGTTGAGAAAGTCAATCAGTAGAAGCAGTGTTTCAAATCACACACCTCTCTCTTTCGGTTTAGAGGAGAGGAGCCACCAAATGAGCAACCACCACTGTCTCACGTGTGAAGAGCGTTTGAAGGAGCAGTCTTCAAATCCCAAGGGAGACAACAAATGCCATGGACAACAACAACAAAAAAAACATGGTGGGTGATTTGAAAAAAATAATCAATGTACTCCTCAGCTTTTGGAAGTTTGAAATTTTCTTAAAGACATAACAGTGATCACAGGAGGCCATAGCAAAAACGCAAGGAAAGACACAGAATGTATATTACAGGTGCCAGCAAAGAAGTTCCAACAGGAAAAGGGTCACGTGGGCACTCTTTGGGAAACAATGCAGCTGGGACTTGCACCATGACCAGAATGAGGGATATACTGAATTTGAATCTGCAAACAGAAAACTGGGGCAGAGAGGGCATGAACAAAGGCCAAGGGGTAGAATGATCCCAGAAAGAGGTGTGAGGCTGTGGGGAGGTGTTGCACCAGGAGCAGCTTTGTCATCGTGGGGAGAGGAATCAGCTGGGTCAGCTTCTTAAAAATCAACCAGCAAAGTCTGTATTTGCTCTTACCAGCAATAAGGTCTAAACTCTAAGTTTTGGGAAAGATGAGGAAAAAGATAAAAAGCAATGTTGTAGATGGATTAATTTGAATTTGAGACAGTGACAGCATTTATTTTAAAGATCCAAAAGAGGAAATATTCAGAAGTAGAATTTAGTGGCCATAAATGTTTAAAGGAGGAACAAAGGAAAGGAAAGATCTCAAATGGCCACTGATTTTTGAAACTGATAGAATAAACAGAAATAAGGAGATTTAAAAATATCATAGTTTGGAGGAGAGAAAGATTGGTCTGGGATGCTGAAATTGAAGACAGAACATCTGAGTGAAACTGTTCTATCAAATAATGACTGGTTGTGAGAAGCATGGAGGGGAGGAGAAAAGAGGAAATATTACCCTCACCCTAACCTTTCCTTGTCCCATTCTTAGGTGTAAGACACTGAGTCTGGCTCCCAGAAAATGTTCTGAGTCCAGAACGTCAGCTTTTAAAGATATTTGGTTTAAGTTTAGTTATGAAACAGTTAAAGAATTAACAAGAATTCCAATGTCTTGAACACATAATTCAACAACTATGTATTATTGCTAGTTAAAGCAATTTTCAAGGCATGCACTGTATTAGTTCTACAGGCAGATTTCCTTCATGTTTTTCTTCTAGAAAATTAATAATTTTGGCAACGTGTTTGTGATGTTCTTTCTAACATGTGTTGTAAAAGAATATTGTTGCAACTACTGCTTTGTGTATTCTGGCTCTTAAAGATGATTTCTCACTTACTAAGTTTGAAATCTAAATCGTGGGTTTGGCTGTGGCTGTTGCCAGACAGCAGTATCGTAGTTAGGATGACGTTAAGAAATTTGTGTTGTCATTTGGATTTTTAACTTTATTCAGGAAAAAAAGAAAAAACCTGCATAGTCTCAGAATTGCAGGCATGTGAGGTGTAGACTAATATTTTGCCTCAGACGAACAGTTTTTGCTAGTTCTGAAAGATCTGCAGGGCATGTGCTACTGAAACAGCTCGTTCCCAAACGAAGCAATAAATTTAGACTTGACAGCTATGCAACTCCATCTTCAAGTCAGGGAGGCATTGTGTTCAGGGCCAAGGCAGTCAGGTAACTGGAGAAGAAGAAGGGAAAAGAGAAATGACGAGACCCCACCGTTGGGAGAGATGTCAGAGATCATTTTTAGATTATGATCTGTTCAAAATCACCCAATTCAAGAATATATGGGAGATCTTTACATGTTTTTAAATGCTAGTCACAA